>NW_026724200.1:0-16904 GCF_029784015.1 Lycium ferocissimum
GGGAAAACTTTTTTGGGGCACTAATTTTTTCCCTTTCCCATTTCTTTGCATAATGGGGGATTTTTGGGGAAATGCTAAATGCCTTGAAGATGCTTCAAAAAGTACTATACAGTTGTTGCCATTGAGGAGATTGGCGGAATTATTTTGAGGATCATTTTTGGCCATTGTTGCTGTATCATCGCATCATTATGAACTTATGCATCTTCGAGATGACTATTTTTCTGGACTGAACCTTGTCACACCAGTTGCTACCTCGCTGTAGCTGCATGTGGTTGCTATATGTTGCTGTAGCGTGTTACTGATTTGACGTTCTTTAAAGTTTGGGGGCAACAGTTGCTGCCTTTGGTGAATAGCTGAAAAGAAATAGTTTCCACACTTGATGTTTTCTCGAACGAGCTGCTGATATGTTTAGTGACTAAGCTGCTGCATTATTGTTGCTTCTTTTCTACACTTCAATTGGGATGTTGATACCCTTGAACAAGGTCGTTGCTCTGTTTGGTCACACTTTGAAAAAATAATCTATTGCTATATGAGCTGCTGCCTTTCCTTGAAAAAAGAACAAATCACTAACAAATCACTACACTTGCGGAAAGTTCACTGATTCGAACATGATACTACACTCGGGCCGTTTGAGAAAATTTATTTTGAGGCCATGTCTTGTCCGTAAAGGTTATCCCTCGGTTTAAGCGATGATGATCTCATAATAATATCACGAGGTAGGAACCAACATGCATTTTGGCGAGGCTACTAGAATGGCCATTAGTTTGCAGCCAATATATGTTTCGGATTTCTTTGCCACATTCGGAAACATGAATCTGAGCCTCCGTAATCAAAGCTCTCAAAGTTTGATACGAGTCCGAGGGATATTATTTTTTATGTTCATAAACGTCACCCTATGGGGTGGCGTATCATTTTGACTAACTACTTTTCTCTTCATTGTGCGAGGTACAAATAAAGCGAATCTGTGGAACCAAGGCTTATAAAAGATGAAGCAAAAGAAGTGGATATTCGGATGCTTAGAGTTTTGTAGTGTCGGAACTTCAGACGAAGAACTAGAAAGAGCATAGAAGACCTATTGGAATAGGATTGCTAAAGGATTTAGGCCCAAGGCCAAAAAGCTAAACTTTCTTTCCTTTCCCTTTATTATATGTTTATATTAGTTTTGTATGAACATGTAAAAAAATATATTTGTGTTGATATTGAAACCCTTATAAGTTGGACCTTAGGATTTAGGTAAACGATACGGATAGGGACTAGAATATGTTTCAAATTGGACCCAAAAGATGAATGAGTTGTATTCCATTTGTTTAAAAGTAAATAAAAGTGAAAAAATTTCTTATACAAAAATTGATTACCTTTAAAATATATCTTTAAATTATATTTCATGATTTAAGTAGTTTGAGAAAGGAAAGTGGAAAAGAGAATTCGTTGGTAAGTCTTGGGCCTTAAAACAGTTTTTCGAAGCTTATTTTGGGCTAGACCCAACTTAAATGAATTCAAATGACAGAATTTACTTCAAACCCAAGTTTGGGAAGATGGCTTTGGTATGGAATATGATTGACCTTAAATGAGCTAAAATGATTAAATAAGTAACATCATTTTCTTTATTTATTCTTATAATACCTATGCTATTTTTAAGGGAGAATACTCCAAATATACATATATAAATTTATAAGGATTCAAATCATGACATTGGACTAAATTAGTAGAAACTCTACTTAAGAGAAAATCTTAAGTGTATTCTGGTCCGAAAATGAAATGACTTCAACCGTTATAAAACCTCTTTCCTAAAAAACCTCTTTTTCCTTAAAGACTTTGCCAAAAATGGAGTTTATGATATTAGCATAACAATTTCGCAAGAAAGAAAACATTTTGCAAATAATCACAATTAATCACACATTGAAGCTCGTAGGTCAACCGTATTCTACGGACCCTTAATACTAGGGTTCTTAAAACCTTCCCTAGGGGATCACCATAACCATTACCTCAAACTCTGATTTAAAAAGGATTTACCTCTTGTTTGACTAAACTCTTTTAACTCGATTTTCCTAATTTTCTTTATAAAATTAGGTGGCGACTTAAAAATATAAAATTCAAATAAGTCCACAACCACTTAGTAGCTTTTATGCGCACCCACGTAAAAGTGAACCGTAACAAAGAGAGGCAAGCCTTTAGATTCAAGGACGAATATTCTCCAAAAAGGGGAGGATGATATGATACCAATGGGCACCGCTCCTTCAAGTCCTTTCACTCGCAGCCAAGCCAAGGAGCTTCAAGACTTGCAAGTGATGTTCATGAAAGAGAGGCATTGGAGGTGCTTGAAGAACACCTCTCAAGAGTGTATAACGTGTGGATGATTACTTGGGAGGATGTTGAAGATGAAGGCATAAGAAGGGAAGCCATAAAAAGTGGCTAGAAGTGCAAACGGCCAAAGAAGAGCCAATGTTGGTTATTTTAGGCCAGTTTGTGGCTAATTTTGCAAAATGTCACTTTTGGGCCTTAGTTGTAAAAGGCAAGACTATATATAGTTGCCTTAGTCATTTCATTAGTTTTTTAGCTTGATTATTGAAGAAAAACCTCTTATGAGTGATAGTTTGTTTAGTTAGTTAATTAGAGATTATCTTAGTGATTAGTTGTGTGGATCTTTGGTTGGTAATCTAAAACTCTTGTCCTTGATTTTCTACATTGAATTTCTCATTTGTGGATTCATTGAGTCTTTCTTATTGATTATTAATTAGTATAGGTTCATTAGTAGGAATCAATTAGGAGGATTTAGGTTTAACATACCTAGATTTGCCTATAATTCCTTTACTAATTGGGTCTTTCTTTTATCTTAATTCCTTACATTTTAATTCCTTTTGAATTTATAGAGTTTCATTAGGAATCTTTATCAAATACTAAGATAAATCACAAGGAAAAATAAGATAAATTGATGCGCTTTCCTGAAACAACTGATGATGAATTTTCTTGATTGTTGTTGTTGTTGTTGTTGTTTTTTTCCAAAATCTCACCACTGCAAAAAGTCTAAAAATCAAATAATTATCCATTGTTGTAAATGGATATATGTGAATGTCCTGTAGCATGCTATCATTCCCAAGTAATTGTATTATAGCATGTTATCATTCCCAAGTAATTGAACTATAGCATGATATCATTTCCAAGTAATTGGGACCTATTCCTTTAATGAAAGAGATCATCCGGAAATTGGAATAGAAAAGTACTACTTCTCACTTTCTCTTGCTTTATCTTTCTCTCTTTGCACCCTTTGTTGCTTTTTTTAATTTTAGTACACAATTTTATTTTACAACACGTTATCAGCACGAAGCTCTAATCAAATTCCGCCAAAATTCAGTTATATTAAGGTATGTGTTATATCCATTTATTTTTCACAAATCAAGATTTTACTTTAATGGGTAAATGGTGTTCCTTATTCGTAACACTATATAAACATAGTCATATCTTTTAATTTGTGATTGCTTTGTTGGTCAATTTTCTTTTTATTCATTAACTAAGTTGACATGGTCTTTTCTAAAGATTAAGCTTGCTATTATTTTCTTATGAAACACTGTTAAAATCTTGATTTCCCTAATGAACAATTATCAAGGAATAATTCTCACTTTTTGATGCTTGGGGACAGTTACTGTTCACTCTAAAATTATAGATATACTCCTCTATTGGTATGGTTTTATTAATCTATGTATGTAGTCTAATTAATATCTCCAAAAGTATTTAACTAACTCGTTTATCTTCTATGATAGCTAATATGTCGAACTTATCAAAGCTTGAACTTGTAGCACTTGACATTACCGTAAACAATTATTTATCATGGGTCCTTGATGCTGAAATTCACCTTGAGGATAAAGGTCTTGGGGATACTATTAAACAGGGAAATAAATCATCAAGTCAAGATAAAGCCAAGGCTATGATTTTCCTTCTTCATCATCTTCATAAAGGATTAAAAATTGAATATTTAATTGTGAAAGATCCACTTGAATTCTGGAATTATTTGAAGGATCGATATGAACACCTAAAGCTGACGGTATTACCGAAAGCTCGATATGACTGGATGCATCTCCGACCCAAGATTTAAAACTATGAATCGATTATAATTTCCGTTATCCATCAAGTAAGTTCTCAGATAAAATTGTGTGAGAGACTATCACCGATGAACACTTATCGAGAAAACTTTTACCACTTTTCATGCTTCAAATGTGTTGCTACAACAGCACTACCGTGAAAAGGGGTTCAAAAGGTATGCTGATTTAATTTCATGCCTACTTGTGGTTGAGCAGAATAATACTCTATTAATGAAAAATCATGAATCCCGTCCCACTGGGTCTGCTCCATTCCCTGAAGTGAATACAGTAACAAGTTATGATAAGCCTAAAAGAAGGCAAAATAATTATTGTGGTTGTGGCCATGGTCATAGACGTGGACGTGAAAAGGGACGTCATAATTATCGTCAGCATGGTGAGAATAAACAAGAGACCAATAAGGGTTCTCAAAATAATCCTTCAAGAGGTAAAATTAATATGTGCCACCGGTGTGGTATGAAAGGTCATTGGGCACGTGTTTGTCGTACGCCCAACCTTTTTGTCAAGCTTTATTGAGCCTCGCTCAAAGGGGAGAGGAAATAACGTGGAAGCACACTTGACCTTTCGTAATAATGATGATGACGGCTCCCCTCAAACAAACATGATGATATTGAGGCAAATCTTGCTCATAAAGATGATAATTTTAAAAGCCTCTCAAATATTACTCATTTAGAAGCTGGAGACTTCTATGATGATATTGACTGAAGAACTGATCATCTCACAGGGGAATAGTACTATGAGAAAAGTTGTTGTTTACTTTTATGTTTATCACTTGTTTGCTTTTTTTAAGTGTATTTCCTAAATTATCATGTCTTACTAGTTTCTACATTATTAAATAAAAAATGAGAAAAGTTGTTGTTTACTTTTATGTTTATCACTAGTTTGCTTTTCTTAAGTGTATTTCCTAAATTATCATGTCTTACTAGTTTCTACATTACTAGTGCAGTTTTCTAAATTTGTTTGTTCTCACATTTCTTATAATGTACCTTTTATTTTTATGAAGAATATGGAAATTCCCCAGTCATCAGTTGGACCCAAGATCAATTACGATAATATATGTCTTATAGATAGTGATACAACACACACTATTTTAAGAGATAAGAAATACTTCTCTTATTTGGTGATGAAAGAAGCCAATGTTAATACAATATCTGGAAGTACAAGATTAATTGAAGGTTTCGGAAAAGCTAATTTATTATTATTCGGAGGAACAAATTTGGCAATTAATGAAGCATTATATTGTAGTAAGTCTCAAAGAAACCTATCGAGTTTCAAAGACATTTGCCAAAATGGCTATCATATTGAGATTATAAAATGATGAAAAGATTGAATATCTTTATATTACTACAATGATGTCGGGTAAGAAATATGTGCTCGAAAAATTACCCGCTCTCTCTTCCAGCTTATACTATACAAGTATTAGCATGGTTGAAACACATGCCATAGTAAACCAGAAGTTTACTAACTCAAATGATTTTATTATTTGGCATGATCGGTTGGGCCATCCCGGTTCTAATATGATGCGTAAAATAATTGAGAATTCATACGGGCACTCTTTGAAGAGCCAAAAGAGTCTTCAATTCAAGGAATTCTCTTGCGCTGCATGTTCTCAAGGCAAATTTATTACTAGACCATCAGCAATTAAAGTTGGGGTTGAATCCCCTGCATTTCTGGAACGTATACAAGGTGATATATGTGGGCCCATTCACCCACCATGTGGACCATTTAAATATTATATGGTTTTAATAGATGCATCTACAAGATAGTCACATGTGTGTTTGTTATCAACTCGCAATTTGGTATTTGCGAGATTACTTGCTCAAATAATAAGATTAAGAGCACAATTTCCAGATTATGCAATTAAGACAATTCGCCTCGATAATGCTGGTGAGTTTCATCCCAAACCTTTAATGATTATTGTATATCATCTGGGATAAAAGTAGAGCATCCGATTGCTCATGTTCATACTCAAAATGTTCTAGCAGAATCATTAATCAAACGCCTCCAATTAATTGCTAGACCAATGCTTATGAGAACAAAACTTCCCATTTAGGTATGGGGTCATGCTATTTTACATGCAGTAACCCTTGTGCGGATTAGGCCCATAAGTTATTATAAAGTCTCCCTATTACAATTAGCTTTTGGTCGTAGAGCCGAATATTTCCCATCTCAGAACATTTGGATGTGCAGTATATGTTCCAATAGCTCCATCACAACGCACAAAGATGGGTCCCCAAAGAAGGTTGGGGATATATGTTAGGTATATATGAATCTACTTCTATTATAAAATATTTGGAACCTATGACTGGAGATTTATTTACGGCAAAATTTGCTGATTGCTATTTTGATGAATCAATATACCCAACATTAGGGGAAGAAAATAAGCAGCTGAAAAAGAAGATAGATTGGAATGCAATATCATTAGCTCATTTAGATCCTCGGACAAATCAATGTGAACTTGAAGTTCAAAAGATAATCTATTTGCAAAATATTGCAAATCAACTGCTAGATGCATTCACTGACCTATCAACCTATCAAGGATTACTAAATCTCATATTCCAAACTACTAATACGTTCCAATTAGAGTTGATGTTTGATAGGACAATCAATTAAGGAAAATAAGTCTATACCACATTTAAAACGTGGTAGACTGATCCATTCCAAAGATAAAAATCCTCAAAAAAGAAAAAGAGCAAATAATGAAAATGATAATAATATGGAGGCAATTGCTCAAGAAAAGCAACGAGACATAACAACTAATAAAACTTCGGAAGAGGTTCAGGTACCTGAAAATAATGAAAATGAAGAGATCTCAATAAGTTATGTCTCCTCAGGAAAAATATGGAACCGAAATGATATAATTGTCGACAATGTTTTTGCCTATAATGTTGCTATTGAAATAATGCAACAAAGTGAGGATCTTGAACCAAAATCTATCGAGGAATGTAGACAGAGAAATGATTGGCCAAAATGGAAAGATGTAATTCAAGTTGAATTAGCTTCGCTTGAAAAAAGCGAAGTTTTCGGACCAATAGTTCGAACACCTGAAGGTGTAAAGCCAGTGGGGTACAAATGGGTTTTTATGCAAAAACGAAATGAGAAAAATGAAGTCGTAAGATATAAAGCACGACTTGTGGCCGAAAGATTTTTGCAAAGACCTGGCATTGATTATGCGGAGACATATTCTCCTGTGGTGGATGCAATCACCTTCAGATATCTTGTAAATCTGGCAGTTCATGAAAAACTTGATATGCATTTGATGGATGTTGTCACTGTACCTATTTATATGGCTCACCGGACAATGATATTTTTATGAAAATCCTCGAAGGATTCAAAATGCGGAAGCATATTAAGATTCCGGGAAAATTATTCAATAAAGTTTCGGAAATCTTTATACGGATCAAAACAATCAGGGCGCATATGGTATAATCGCCTTAGTCAATACTTATTGAAAGAAAGGTATAAAATTGGCCCAACTTGTCCTTGCGTCTTTATGAAAAGGTCTGAATCAGAATTTGTTATAATAGCTGTATATGTTGATGGCTTGAATATTATTGGAACTCCTGAAGAGCTTCCAAAGGCAGTAGAATGTTTGAAAAAGGAATTTGAAATGAAAGACCTTGGAAAAACAAAATTCTATCTTGATCTACAAATTGAGCATTTTACAAATGGAACATTTGTTCATCAATCAACATATACTGAAAATATTTTAAAGAGATTTTACTTGGATAAAGCACATCCATTGAGTACCCCAATGGTTGTGAGATCACTTGATATTAATAAAGATCTATTTCGACCTTATGAAAATGATGAAGAACTTCTTGGTGCTGAAATACCATATTTGAATGCAATTGGGGCATTAATGTATCTTGCCAATAATTCTCGACCAGATATAGCTTTCTCTGTAAGCTTATTAGCAAGATTTAGTTCTTCCCCAACAAGAAGACAATCGGAATGGTATTAAGCATATATTCAGATACCTCCGAGGGACCATTGATATGGGACTGTTTTATTCAAATGAATCCAATTCACAACTAATTGGTTATGCAGATGCAGGATATTTGTCCGATCCACATAAAGGTCGATCCCAGACAGGTTATTTATTTACATGTGGAGGTACAGCTATATCATGGCGTTCAACAAAACAAACTATGGTTGCTACTTCTTCAAATCATGCAGAGATAATAGCCATTCATGAAGCAAGTCGAGAATGCATTTGGTTGAGATCAATAACTCAACATATCCAAGAAACATGTGGCCTTCCTTTGAAGAGGAATATTCCAACAACATTATACGAAGATAATGTTGCATACATAGCTCAACTAAGAGGAGGTTGCATTAAAGGAGATAGAACAAAACATATTTCACCAAAATTCTTTTTTACTCATGATCTTCAAAAGAAGGGTGAAATAGATGTTCAACAAGTTCGCTCAAGTGATAACTTAACAGATATATTCACTAAGGCATTACCAACCTCAACATTTGAGAAGCTAATATACAAGATTGGAATGCGTCGTCTTCGAGACATTAAGTGATGTTTCCAACAGGGGGAGTAAATACGCGCTGCACTCTTTTTCCCTTAACCAAGGTTTTGTCCCACTGGATTTTCCTGGTAAGGTTTTTTAATGAGGCAGCAAGCAAGGCGTATTACAAATAACTATGTATAGTACTTTTCTTTCACTAGAATTTTTAATTTGCATGGACATCCAAGGGGGAGTGTTGTAAATGAATATATGTGGATGTCCTATAGCATGCTATCATTCCCAAGTAATTGTACTATAGCATGATATCATTTCCAAGTAATTGGGGTTTTATAAATAGCCCCTTCCTTTAATGAAAGAGATCATCCGGAAATTGTAATAGAAAAGTACTACTCCTCACTTTCTCTTGCTTTATCTTTCTCTCTTTGTGCCCTTTGTTGCTTTTTAATTTTAGTACACAATTTTATTTTACAACATCCATATGTTAGTCAATCATTTTAGAAGAGAAACACAAATAATTAACAGATTCGAAAAAGGAATCACTTGAGCAATTTAAAACTAAAGCATGTAAAAGAGAGATTTTACATGAAACCATTGGAAAAGGAAGAAAAAGGAGGAAACGAGAGATTCTATAGGCATGAAATACGGAAAATAGTGCAATTAATTAGGCTAAGATAACATATCTGTACTCATTCGCGTATGTTTCTCCATGTTTAACAACAGAGAGGCAAAAGTCTTTCTAAGTAGGAAACAAACAGATTCCTTAGGCATGTGGCGAATGAGACTTGCAAATGGAATGAGTTTTTTTATGCATAAACCCGCTAATAGCAAAACTTTTGCTTCTCAGTGGAACTACCAACTCCTGCAAATGAAAGGTTGTAACGGTATAGATGTATTAGTATAGGAAGTCATACACAATGAATTAATATAGTTGTTACAAAATTTAATGAAATTCAATAAATAGGGTAGAATATGGTTAATTATCTAATTAAAAAATAAGGAAAAAGGTCAAAAATATGAGAAAAAAGATAAACAGGAATGCTTGTCATAGAGAGTTGTCACATCACCTTATCTATGCCTAACTTTATATTATATATATATATATATATATATATATATATATAGATACTCCCTCCTTCCCACAATAAGTGTCACCTTAGCCCAAAATTTTTGTCTCATAATAAGTGTCACCTTAGGAAACCACGACATAAATTGGCTAGTTTTTTTCAATTCTGCCCTTAGACAATAAAGTAACATTTAAATGATGATTGAAAAAACCACATAGTAACTTGGCATTGTTGGATTTCCTATGTCAAAAGGTTTACTTTTTGTGCATGCTCTAATCAAAAGGTAAAAGTAATTTATTTTTATTAGATAGGGGTAATTTAGTAAACTTCACATTGCATTATTGGTTTCCTAATATGCGTGTTTTTGGCTAAGGTGACACTTATTGTGGGACGGAGGGACTATAGATTTGGTACATATCGTTGGAAATATTAACAATATCAATCAGAAAATTGAATAAAAGGATAGAATCAACTTATCATATTAAATCGCTGCGTCGTGGTAAGTCACTGATTTGAAAGCTCTTTCGGCCCAACTTCAGTGCAAATCGCTAAGACCGGCGGCTCCCCAAGGTTCTACAACACTTCCAAACGCTTGCACTAGTGGCTGAAAGTTCGGAGGTTGCTTAAACAATTGCCCAGAAAATACTATAGGATAGGAGTTTTTTTTTTTTTTTTGGTTTTTTGTTTTGTTTTTAGCATTAATTAATCGGTGCTAGGAGCAAATAGGATGGCTAAACTCTCTCTCTCTCTCTCTCTCTCGGTGCACGTTAGCCTAATGTGCGCCTAACTTACGGGTAAGAGAAGCCTACGGAATCACGGAAACTTGAATCCGATGAAGGAACGTTACGAGACAACAATTGTGGAGTTCTAATAAGAAAAAAGTGCGGAGAGACACCCGATTAGAACTCGGGCTCCCAACTACAATATTGAAAACCGTAGCACCGTGGAAATTGAGAAATGCTGACCAATAATACAAAATACGGGAACATTGGAGAAAATCGGTGAAGTCCGGAAAGCAAGCCAAATACACCAATCAAGGAAAGAGTGAGTGAATGGAATGAAGCAGTGAAGGCAACATCAAGTAGATCGACACAATCATGGGCGGAAGAGGTGGAAATAGATGGGGCTAAAGCAGGTAATATGCAAAAACCTATTACTGCACCTTCAATTTGGGAAAAGTTTGATGTTTCTAAACTCTCAAATGCCGGATTTAAGCTTGAATACGTGAATCCGAATAGTATTGGAGATTAATTGATTGGAGAAATTGAATTAGATGATATTAGTGATGAAATAGATTACTGGCAAAATGCCATAGTATGCTATATTTGGGGGCACATCCCCCTTTTGCGGTCTTAAACGGGTATATACAAAGGAATTGAGGGAAACTTGGGATTAATAAAATTGCCATGATGAAGAATGGGATTGTCTTTGGTAAGATTTAATAGTGAAGAAGGGAAACTGAGGGTTCTTCAAGGTGGTGTATACCATTTTGATAACAAGCCGTTCATCGTGAAGGCTTGGATACCTGATATGGAATTCTCTAGAGAAGAATTGATGACTGTTCCTATATGGATTAAACTTCCGGGATTGGATTTCAAGTACTGGAGTCCAAGAGGTTTGAGTAAGATTGGGAGCTTGATTGGACAGCCTATGATGGTGGACAAGCAAACCGAGGGGAAAATGGGACTGAGTTTTGCAAGGTTGCTAGTTGAAGTAAAGGTGGGTCTTTTGAATTACCTGATGAAGTATTATTCAAGAATGAAAAAGGGATAGTAATTACTCAACGGTGACATATGATTGGAAACCCTCACTGTGTGCACACTGTCGGAAATATGGTCATGAGAAGGCCAGCTGTAGGAAGTTGAAACCAGTTCAGCAAGTAGTAACAGCAGTTACTGAGCAGAATGAGATGAATAAGGAACCTATAAGACAAGGTGAGCAGGCACCTGGGGGTAGTATTTCTGAGAAAAATAAACAGAAAGCAGTAGAAGGGCAGGGATCAGCAAGTACTAACCAAGGGAATGGTAGGTCTCATCTGGTGAAATATGCTCCTAAAAACCAAACAGAGGCAGCAGAGGGAATTCGAACTGCAAATACGTTTCAAGCAATTGGGGAAGAAATGGATCCATTAGTTCAGTCTGCTGAGGGAATTAATAGTAAGGGTGGTACTAAGACTGTCCCTAAAGGGGATGGTTAATATTCTATGTTGGAATGTTAGAGGCCTAAATGGCCTTGCCAAACAGAGGGAGGTCAAACTCCTCTGTAATAAGCTTGAGGTAAGCATAATTGGCTTTGGAGACGAAGATTAAAAATAATCGAATAAAGACTGTAGCAGAAAACATGTTTGGGGGCTGGAAGTTCTGCTCAAATCATACCTCCCACTACAATGGTAGGATTTGGGTAATTTGGAGGGACGACAAGTATGAAGTTAATGTGCACTCTGAAAATGCACAAGCAATTACATGTGTAGTCAAAGCAATAACACTACAAATGCAGTTTTATATTACTTTTGTATATGCTCAGAATGTGAAGGAAGAAAGGAAAGAACTATGGAGTTATTTGACTCAACAAGGGGCTGGAATCTCTATCCCCTGGCTGGTTCTTGGGGATTTCAACTCGGTACTAAATAGAGAAGACAGGATTGGAGGGAATCCTATAACATTGGCTGAGGTTGTAGACTTCCAGAGGTGTTTGGATAGTTGTAAGCTTGAACAATTACCACACACTGGATGCACTTATACTTGGAATGACAAAGGGGATACAAGCAGAGTGTTCTCTAAGATTGATTGGTCCTTCGCAAATGGAGAGTGGTTCGATGATATGCCAGTTTGCAGAACACAGTTTTTGAATGAGGGGGTCAGCGACCATTGCCCTATACATATTAACTTGGTTAGAGCACAAACTTATAGAAGAAGAGCCTTCAAATATTGTAACATGTGGAGCACTCACCCACAGTTTACAGAGCTTGTGAAGGAGGGGTGGCAAAATAATGTTCAAGGGTGTAAGATGTTCCAGGTCATAAGGAAACTGAAAATGATGAAGACTAAACTAAGAGGGATGCATAATCAATATTTCAGCAATATTCAGAAAGAAGTAGATGAGGGGAGAGAGAAGCTGAAGGCACTACAGAATATGATGCAAATAAACCCTCTAAACACTCAAATACAAGCTGAGGAGAAGGAAATGAGTAAAGAGTTTAAAAGTGTCACGACCCAGCCCCGTAGGCCGTGGCTAGTGCCGGGCCGGACACTCGTCTATACACACTTATAGCTATAATCGATCCACGTCTAAATATAATATGTAACTTACAAAAAGAGAACGTCATCTCAGAACTGTCATATATATATATATATATATATATATATATATATATATATATATATATATATATATATATATCAACGCAACCCGTCTCTCGGGAGTCACAACCATCAACGGATAAACGGTACATAAGCCGACAAGGGTCATGTCACAGCGTGTGGCAAACATCCGACTATATATACGCAAGCCAACGAACGCCAATTACGCACAACCCCAAAACATATAGATATCGCAAGCCAACAAGGCGCCACTACGAAAGGGGAACGTCCCAAAAACATAAGTCATACGAACACAGGCGAATACAACTATATACAACCCACGCATATGTCTCGGGACCTCTGGAAGAGTAACAACGGTAACATATGACGGACGGGGCCCCGCGTACCCCCGGATAAACACATATATACAACAAAAGGATCATGCCAAAAATCTAAGCTCCGGACAAGGGAGCACTCCAAGATAGCTGAATGAGATATCCTAAGCCGGCGGATCACCAAAGCGAGCGTCTATACACACGCGGCATGAAACGCGGCCCCCGAAGAAAGGGGGTCGGCACGAGATATGTACTAAGTATATAAAGCATAAAATACGATAAGAAAGATCGACCGAAGTAGGGATTCCGGGAGACAAGTATAATAGCCAAAAGTCAGCATACGTGCCTTACAAATGGAATCATGCATATCATTATCATATACCGCATTCGGCCCATTATGGGACTCGGTGAATAAAGTCGTGTACATTATCTATACCGTACCCGGCCCATCGTGGACTCGGTTGCATAATCACGTCATTGCGTCATCATATCATCATATCATCGTATAGCGTGCCGGCCCTCTAGTGAGGGACTCGATGGATAATATAGTAAAATGTGCGTGATAACATACATCGGCTTAGGGACTCGGTGAAAAGATGTAATACGGAGTGCGCGACGAGTAGTGAGTAACCATATGCACATAAATCATCATCCGAGGCTCGGTAGATAAGTAAACTAACTAGCACTCGAGTATCAAGACGATAGTCATGTTAAGTTCTCTCAAATGTCATTATGAACCCTATGTTAAGTAAAGTCTCGGGGATCGTAGACATGTATCAAATTAATGCGAAACTTGACTTATGAAAGTTATGGTCATTAGTCATTATGAGTCTTTCAAGAATAGGAACCTTTATGCATTATTTACTATCCAATCATATAAAAGACTCGAGAGCGTAGCTCGGCTTATTCTAAGAGTTCTAGCGTCGAAAGTGAATAAGAATCATAAATCATGCTCGGAACTAGTGAATAGAATTACCCCAAAGCTCGTGTCGTACATTACTTACGTCTAGGACATGCCAAAAGAAAGAAAGGATGGCTTTACATACCTTTAGCGTTTACTCGCAACACAACACGTATACGCTGCCCAATAGTACCTCAACCTATATTAAGACGTCAAGAACTACGGTTAAGCTACGGGGAGATTCAAAACGTATTCTAACATTAATAACTCCTTTCTAGATAATTAGACGACGATTCCCTTATTTTCACCAATTACATAACAACCAAGCCAACATCAATAACCCACACATTCAAGTACTAATTCGAGACTATTCAAAACGAGACTAGAACGCTCCGGACAGCCCGTACAACATTCCAAAACAGCCCACATTCACAACATTCGATAACAATCCACATACGACTACTACATATTCAAATTACTCTTAATGATTCATAGTCGTAACATTTTCATCTAAACAACCTTACAACAACTCAACCAACACACAACACAACATATAATCTTAATTACCATTAATCTTCCAAGCTCAACAAGAACAACAACAACACATTAGACAACCCTAACTAAGTAACGTAAGGAGTGCCGATAACTTACGAATGTTTACGGACATGCCAAACAAACCATTTATGTTTATTATACATTATTAACATTCTTTTTCATCCAAATTCATAAACTATACCAACAACCACACATTAACAACATTATCCATTTAGATGCAAGAAACTATACTAACACCATATTAACTTCTACAACAGCCCACAAACAATTACAACTTCAACTTGAACCATTAAATACCTTCATTCTCATCATAAAATCCATAACAACAACAACAACCAAAATACTAAGTAAAATTAGTTCACCATCTTCTACACAAACGACCCCTGCAGCTTCAACACCAACATACATAATTCCATGAATTTCATCCATATCTATAAGTTACAATACGTTCAAACCACCCTTAACACATGTAAAAAAAGATTAAATCTTACCTTAACACTTGACTTCTCAGCTTGGCTAGGATTTGTGAATTGAAACAATACTTGTTTTTGCTGCCCTAATGACTACTTTCACGTCACAATTTGCCCTTCCAATTTGGTTAGAACACCTTGAAAAATCAATTTGGATCCAAGGTTGAAAGCTTGCTAAAATTCGGCTGTGCATTTGCTTCTTCTTTCCATCTCTAAGTTTTCTATATTGTGAAGATGATGAAATGAAAGCTCTTAGTCATCAACTTACTATATATAGGATAGGCAAGTGAGACCTTGTCCCACTCGTGCTTTGAGCTAATCAAATTTGGCCATGCCATGGGTGAGCCCACACGTCACTAATGGCCAATTAATGAATAATTAGATTTTTAATCCCCACTTAATAATCTAATCATGGTTAATTAACCCTTAATCTTCATTAATATTTTCCATACCAATTAAAATTTTATAAGCAACTTGTGCATTAAAACAAAATCGGAGGTTAAAAGTCTCTACCTCGTATCCCAAAATAGTCTTGTCCTTAAACTTATTGCGATTAGCTTAAAATATCCCAATGTACAAAAATACGGGATATAACAAAAAGATTGAGCTACTTAGCTGAAATGTTATTGGTACAAAAGAGTAAAGCAACATGGATTAAGTTAGGTGATGACAATACACGATACTTCCATTCAGTGATTAAGAGAAGAAGATTGACACAAGCAGTAATGCAACTTGAGGATGAGAATCAACATGTGCAAACCGAACCTGATAAAATAGCAGACATCTTTGTCAAATACTACAAACATCTACTAGGGGAAGTGCATATGGAAAGAAGCAAGGCTGCCCAGATGTTTTTTGACAATGGAACCACTGTAACAGTTGAGTAGCAGGTACGATTGCTTAAGGAATTCACCAGGAAAGAGGTGAAAGAAGCTTTGTTTAGTATAAAGACAACAAAAAGTCCGGGGCCTGATGGTTATAGCAGTGGTTTCTTTAGAGATTCATGGGAAATAATTGGTGAGGAAGTGACGGATGCAGTGCTCGAATTTCTGAGGAATGGTCAGATGCTCAAGCAACTTAATGCAACTGTGATAACTCTAATTCCAAAGGTTCCTAAACCAGAACACGCAAATCAATTCAGACCAATCTCATGCTGCAATACAGTGTACAAATGTATATCAAGATGCTATGTGGAAGATTGAAACAGGTGTTACCAAGTCTAATCAAACGTACCTGCATAAAGATGTGCGTGGAGGTCAATGGTCCAATATGCTGCTTCCGCCACGACTTGATGGACTTGCTATAATCGAAAAACTTCGGCAAGGTGCATGATGAAGATAGATTTACGGAAGGCATACGATATGGTTAGGTGGGAATTCATAAAAGAGATGCTGCAAGGATTTGGTTTTCCACCTAAATTCAGGCTGTCACGACCCAACCCCGTAGGCCGTGACTAGTGCCCGAACTGGGCACTCGTAAACATACCTGTTAGATATAATCAAACTGAAACTAAACATAGTATGGAAGCTTGCATAAACAAAACGTTGTCTTAGAACTCACATACATATATCAAGGTAACTTTCCCCCCGAGAGTCACAACCAATCACATAACATAATACGCAAGCCGACAAGGTTTTTTATTACATACGGGGAAAATCCCAAAAATATACGGAAGCCCACAAGGGGCCACCACGTACAACAT
>NW_026724201.1:0-5790 GCF_029784015.1 Lycium ferocissimum
ACGAAATGAATGGGAAAACAACTTCGGTAAACTTCGGACCATTTTTTTAGCCCATATTGTTGGAGGCATATCTCCTAGTATGAGGAGTTTTAAGTGTTTCAAAAGCCTAAAATGAAGTTCGAGTCTAGTTTCCAACGCAAGAAACAACTCGACAAAAATGATATCGGGATAAGGAGCTATGGACGATGCAAGTTGGGGGTGGGGCCGGCAAATTGAGACCCGGCCAAGCAACTACATTCCGGCCCATGGTATATTCGGCCATGAGGCCCCATTAACGTTAATATATATGGAAAATTCATTTGACGGCTGGTCATTTGCATCACAGGAGCTTCCAAGAATATTAGATAGAGAGGGAGAGAGCTTCTAGGCTAAGAGAAGCGAATTTTGATCAAAATCAGACCTAGAATCCGAAACTCATAAAGAAAAAGAGTTGTGCGTCGCGTTGCCTTGAGTTTGAGCTAAATTAGCCAAAGAGGAGTGTTGACATGGTTGCTGCAATACTTAAGGTAAGATTAAGGTCCCTTTTCATTGTTAATAAGTTTAATTAGGTTTTAACGGATTAGAACGGAGAAAATAGCGTTATAAACTCGTTTGTTCCTTTGTTGAGATTTATGGATCCGGGGATGTTTTAGTTGAATTAAATAGATGGGATTAGCTGAGTTATGATGTATATTAATGGTTGGTACTGTTGTTGATGTTGTTGATGATATTTTGGGAAATTTCATTTTGTATGATTTTTGGCTGTTTTTTGTGATGATATTTTGAGAACATTTTGGTATGATTTTCGTGTTTGTGTGTGTTGTTGATATTGTTGTGATTATTTTGGGTTGTTGGTGAGTTGGGACGGAGTAAGAAAAATGAGGGAAATGTTGCCGGATTTTCATTAGATTGTTTGTTAGCTTACAATGAGTAGTAAAGAATGACTTTCATCTAATTGTGGCGTAATTATTGCCTTGTTATAGATTACAAACTTGGACAGTAGATTTTAGACGAATAGACGCGCTTCAAGGTATGTTAAGGCTATCCCTTCTTTCTTTTTGGCATGAATTACATAAATGAGCGAACGATGAACATACATGACTCCAATGAAATCTAGTTCTCAGCGGTACTTGACATGACAGTTGTCTTTGACATGACAGTCGCAGATGATGATATAGTTTTCATATGGTTGCTCATGTTATTCTACTCGTGCATGCTCTTAATATATCATTCACCGAGTCCCGGGCCGGGTATGTATTCGTGCACAGTTTCATTGCATTGTTCACTGAGTCCCTCACTAGAGGGCCGGGTACGTATATATATATATATATATATATATATATATATTGTTATATCCCGTATTTTGTACATTAGGACAATCCGAGCTAACCACGATAAGTTAAGGACAAGACTATTCCGGGATACGAGGTAGAGACTTTTAACCCCCGACTTTGTTTTAAGGCATGAGTTGCTTATGATTTAATTGGTATGGAATATTAAGGAAAGTTTGGGGTTAAAAGTTAATTATGGAAAGTTAATATTTCATGAAACAAGAAGGTGTGGCCGTGTGGCATAGGTGGGTTCCCACCCATAGCTTGGCCAAATTTAATTGATCCAAGCCATGTGTGGGGGCAAGGGCCACTTGGATGAGCTATATAGGCATACAAAAGATAACTAATAAATCATATTCATCATCTTCACCCCTTAAGAAGTTTGGAGAAACTTGGAGAAAAAGAGAGGAGAGCATTCGGCCATAGCTAGCAAAAATTGAGGTCCAAAAATATTGATCAAAAAAATATTTTCTTCTAGCAATTCAACCAATTGGAGGGTCCTTATTAACGTGGAGTAGTTGTTGGAGTCAACAAACCATTCGTTTATACCATTTACAACCCTAGCCAAGTTGTGGAGTTAAGTGGAAAAGGTAAGATTTAACCTTCTTTTTATATGTTATGGATGGTTTGTGTATGTTGTAGTATGTAGAAATGGATGAAAATCATGAAATTTGTGTGTTGGGGTGGTGGCCGAATAGGGGCTGTTTGGTATGGCAAAGAATGAACTAATTTTATTTAGTATTTTGGTTGTTGTTGTTATGGATTCTATGATGATAATGAAAGTTTAATGATTCAAGTTGAAGTTGTAATTGTTGTTGGCTGTTTTAGAAGCCAACGTGATTTGAATGTAGTTTTTGTATTTATGAGAATGATATTGTTAACGTATGGATTGTTGGTGTAGTTCATGAATTTGGGAGAGAGGAATGTGTTATTGTTGTTCTTGTCGGGTTTGGAGAGGTTTCGGGTGGAATGGTGTTTTGGTTGTATTGTTTTGAATATTGTGCGGATTGTTTGAAGTGTTCTTGAATCTTGTTTGAATGATCTCGGATTAGTACTTGAACATGTGAGCGTTTATGTTGGCTTGAATGTATGTAGTTGAATTGAATGTAAATGGAATGTTGTCGAATTATGTAGAAAAGAGTTATTAACGTTAGAATGCGCTTTGAATTGATTGTTGATGTTGTTAGTATGATCGTTGGTATTGTTGTTGATGATTTGGCTGAGTTGAATTCTTGGGGTTGTTGAATTTATAGAGGAAATGCTGCCCAAATTTCTGTAGATAAGGTGATAGCGTGGGAATGAATTCCTAAGTGCCTATAACTAATGTCAGTATCTAATGACGTTATTGTAGATCTTAGGAAGCACAGGTACGTAAGTTCGGATTAGCCTAGGAAAGCGGACGAGGTGTAAAGCCTAACCTTTCTTTCTTTTGGCATGTCTTAGTTGTAAGTAAGCTATGATATCGACCTCGGGGTAACTCCATTCTTAAGATCCGAGCATGTATACTTTTCTTATTCACTTCTTAATATAGTCGTACTATGGTTCTTGTGTCTTTTGTATGATTGGATAATAAATGTCGCATAAAAGTTTTTGTTCCTAAAGGAGTCTATGTTGAATATTGTCTCTAACTTTCATAGAAGGGCTCGGATCGCTTCGATATGTTCGTAGAAGGTTCTATAACGAATAATGTCTCTAACTTTCATAGGCGGGCTCGGATTGGTTTGATACTTGTCGTGGTCCCGAGACTTTCCTTTGTATAGTTCTAACGACTTTTTGAAAGAACTTACATGACTATCGTCTTAACTCCCGAGTGTTGATTACTTATTTATCTGTCGAGTCTGGACTGATGATTTATATGCATATGGTTTTGATACGTACCTATGGTTTCTAAAGTTCTATTTGATATGTTCCCGAGTGACGTTCGGAGGAAACTTGATTTGACTATTGTCTTGGTTTTTAAATGATGATTCGTTTTGATTATCCTATTGAGTCTTTGAAAATGTTTTAAACTGCATATATAGTTTCTCACTATCGCTCGTACATCCGTTATTACATCTTTCGCCGAGTCCTGGGCCGGTTATGTCATCGTGCGCACTATGCTATATTCCGAAGTATGATGTGTTTCGAAGTATGATGTGTTCTGAAGTATGATGTGTTGCGAAGTATGATATGTTCCGAAGTATGATATGTTGCGAAGTATGATGTGTTCCAAAGTATGATGTGTTGGAGTATGATGTGTTACGGAGTTATGCAATATTCTCGAAGTATGATGTGTTATGGCGCAGACGGGTGGCGACCATGTTCCGTCAAATTTTAGGAGTCCCATAATAGTACTGGATATGATACATGACATTGATATGCATGATTTGTATTTCGAGTAAGCTTTTTGGCATTCGATTATTATATTTGTCTTACATTACCTCTTATGTATGATTTGTATTTCTGAGTAAGCACTTTGATATTCCGGGTTATTATGCTCACTTTACGTACTCCTTACGGTGGTGACCTCGTTTTACGTATTCTATGCTTTGCATACCGCACATATTCCGTACCGACCCCTTTCTTCGGGGTCGCGTTTCATGCCCGCAGTGCACGACATGATCGTTTTGGTGATCCGCGATCTAGGACATCCATTACGTGTCTTGAAGCGCTCCTTGTCCGAGCCCATATTTTGGTACGAATATCCTTTGTTGTATATATATGTGATTATTCGGGGTACGGCGGGGCCCCGTCCCGTCATATGGTTCGTGATTACTCTGGGAGGTCCGTAGACATGTGTGTGGGTTGTGAATAATTCTTGTTCGGATATGTCCGTGTGATTTATGTTTCGGGGCGGTCCCTTCTGTGTACTTTGTCGGCATGTATATATGTTTTGGCATGTTGTGTATATTATGATGCCTCTGCCGGCTTCGTACATGTGATATATATGTTTATATGCGATGCATCGAGACGACGTCTGACTTTTGTATATGTATAAGTTAGTTGTATGCTAATTCGGGTTAATGGGTGTGTACGGGTGTCCAGTTCGGGCACTAGTTACGGCCTACGGGGTTGGGTCGTGACATATATATCTATGATTATTTCATCGAGACCCTTACTAGAGGGCTGGGTACGGTATATAAGTATATGACTTCGTTCACCGAGTCCCATAATGGGCACGGTATATTATAGATATGCATGACTCTCATCTCATAAGCGCACGTGTGCATTGGTATCTTCGATTATCATACTTGTCTCCCCGTCATCTTTTATTCGATCATGATAATCTTTATTGTACTTCATGCTTTATATACTCGACATTTTCTCATACCGACCCCCTTTCTTCGGGAGCCGCGCTTCATGCCCCGAGGTATAGACGCCGGTTGGTGATCCTCCAGCCTAGGACTTCTGCTCAGCTGTTTGGAGAGCTCCATTGTTCCGAAGCCTAAGTCATTTTGGTAAAGATCCTTTGATATAGACTTATGCATATCCGAGGCACCTAGCGGGCCCCGTCTCGTCATATTTCACTATTATACTCTTAGAGGTCCGTAGACATGTGTGGGTTGTATATAGGTTTTGGTTAGCTATATCGATATGGTTCGTTTTGGACATTCCCGTATATAATTGGCACTTGCCTACCGGCACATTATGGTCTGTTTTGGTTAGCTGTGACTCCTCAGGAGACAAGTTCATTATGATATATGATGTTATGAGTCTATAGCTTGCTTTTACAAATTTTCATATTGTCCTTAGTTTTAGTTTGACTATATCTAACAGGTTCGTATACGAGTGTCCAGCTCGGGCACTAGTCACGGCTCATCGGGTTGGGTCGTGACACCACATATGCCAACAATGAACACAAAAAAGTTCTCATACGCACAATGGCATAAGGATTTGAACACTCAACCCATACACACTCTAATATCTATGATGTCACAAAAAGAACTATACATGTCAATTCATTACAACTTATGATAAGTAAACAAATTTTGGAGGGGTCAATTTTAAATCATTTCATTTTCAAGTTCAAAATCCCCTTTTCATTCCAATTTGTTCTCAAAATCCATGCCATAAGTTCAAAATGCAACAACCCCTAAAGTCACAATTACTCTAAGAAAGATTTAACACATATATACACTACAAGATACATCAGTTTACCCCACCCCCGAAGAAAGAGGATGCATTGTCCCCAATGCATCAAAATCATAACATTACCTAATGGTGCAGGGGTCGACTTGAGACGCTGGCATCGCGCCCGCTGTCGCAAAGTGTCTCTCCCTCTGCATCGCGCTTGACGGAAACCCCCTCTCTACCGCCGGCTCGCGGGACCCAGGAAGTGGAGCGGACTAGCCCTATGACTGCAGGTCCTGAGGAGCTATAATAATTGGCCCGACTGGTGCTGGGATAGCACTGATGCTGGAAGATGCTCCTGTGAACCTCGTGTCTAGGCGCGACTGACGAATACTGTCCTAAAACTCAAGGTCCTTATCCTCATCATCAT
>NW_026724202.1:0-5830 GCF_029784015.1 Lycium ferocissimum
TAAAGGTCAATTTTGAAAACCCTTGGTTAGGGCATTCATGGTTGATTCTTTTAAAGTGACACTTTGTGCGGGGTACAGCGGCCATTTCCCTGTGAATACCCCATCCCACCAAGTTCAACTTGGCCAATCTCAATCAACAACAATCCGGGAATTCAACCCGGCCAAACCAACAACAATGCTAACAATCTTTCTAGCAACACTTTAATATTCAATTCAAACAACCTTCATACATTCCAACTAACACCAATGATCATACATTCCAATATTATTCCGAGGCCATCCAAACACGATTTAAGAACATTTTAAGCAATCCATATCATTTGCAAAACAGCCCATACCATTTACCACTTCACCCGAACCCTCCAATTTACATAGGGACGACAACGATTCATTTCTTTCTTCCAAATTTATAAGCTATATCGACCATCCATCCATTAACAACATCATCTTCATAGATGTGAGAAAACATATTAAAATCATACTAACTTTCAAAACAGTCCATGCGACTACAACTTCCCTTGGAATCATTTAGACCTTCACTTTTATCACATAATTCACAACAAACAATAACCAAAACTCTACATAAAATTAGCTCATCACACTTCATCAAAACAGCCCCTACACGGATTAGTTTCAACACACATAATTCCATGAAGTTCATTCATTTCTACACATCCCACCACACATACAACTATCCATAATACGACAATTTCAACATGCTAAACGAATTAATTCTCTACTTCTACATAGCATCACACACGGCCACACATCAACAACACCATAATTTCATGACTTCCATCATTTCCACTTCAAAACATACATAAACCATGCATGTCATATGAAAAACAAGATTAGACCTTACGCTTCTACCACCCAATTCTCTCGCTGAAGGCCTTGTTTCCATGCAAAACAAATGGTTCCTTCCTCCAACAACCACTCCATATGATAGAGGACATCTCAATTAGTATGAAAACTAGAGGAAAATACTTTCCATGATCAAAAGTTCAAAGGGGCTGTTCAGCCGGCACCCCTATCCTTAACTGTCTCTCTCTTTTTTTGTTCTTCAACTTTCTTGATTTTTCTTGAATTACAAAGTGATGACCCCCACCTTATTTAGTCATCACATATATATATATATATATATAAAATAGGGCACATGGCCGGTTGGCCTTTCTCCTCTTCTCTCAAATTTTCTAGATTTTTCTTCCTTTTTCTTTTAGTCAAAGATGACATATTATAAACTTGGTCCTTACAATCACATGGTCATAAAATAATGGGGCCCACATGCTTGCCACACTCCACAAATATATAGTATGCACTTGTGCCATTTTATGAAAAATTATTTTCCAACTTTTAGCCTCGATTTTCCTTTTAAATTTACCCTTAGCCGCTTCATTCCAATAATATATAGCGACTTGCGCATCCAAAAAAAAATATAACCTCGTCCTCAACTTCCCGCCATTAACTCGAAATATTCAAATGTGCAAAAATGCGAGGTGTAACAATAATCATGGACATGGACCTAGGGTTATCATGAGCATGGTATAGAAACCCTAGTTTTAGTAGAGAATCATAATTTATGGGTTATGAGGCGTGGGGAAAGAAGCAATGATGTTCCCACGCGTAGATAGTAACTCTACATACCTTAGTCGCTCCAAAACTTAATTAAAGACTTGAGCTTTGAGATTTCCAAAATCTTGAATTCTTGAACCTTGAGATGGGTTTTCTTGGCTTCTAGTTTTTAGGAGTGATGATTTCTTGTTAGATTACAAGGATATGTATTAGAATTGACTTGGAATATTAAGTAGGCTTACCTTGGTGTTCTTGAGGTTTTGGGACTTGTTCTCTATGGATTTAGGGTGATTTTTCGTGAATGGGGTGTTAGGAAATAAACCCCAAGCTTAAATATAACTTAGCGAAATCACGAATTTTGGACCAAATCGACTGTTTAACGATGGGTCGATGCGGGTGAATCGCGCAACGATGCAGGGTAACTACTCGAGTTTGCCGGATCGACCCGCGCTCAGCTGCATCGCCAACTCTCGCCGCCCTCACACGCCCCGAGAAGCGGTGTGTGTCGGTTTTGCGCAGTATTCGGTAAAATAGGCATAAATTCTTGTACATAGCTCTGTTCAAGGCCCATAATTTACCGTTGGAAAGCTATTTCAAAGGGCTACAACTTGCATATTTTAAGTTTCCTCAAATTCCCAATGATTTCAGTGAAATTTAATTTGGAAAGCGAACGTATCAAATTGCTTGATTACATCAGACTTTTCGCCTTACTATTAGCCATATTGAGACGATCATATCTCCTTGCTCCGATCTCTTGGACTGGTCCTTATATCGTTAGAAAGCTATTTTCGTACTACAACTTTCATTAAGGGTACTTTCCCAATCCCAACTAATCAAAAGAGTTATACTTGCCGTGAGCTTTATCAACCATTTTCGCAAAACGTTCAAACCTTGATTTTTCCGCTCAAAACTCTAATGGTATGAGTCGACCTTGGTTCTAAGATACGAGATTGTTACAATATCTCCCCCTTGGGATCATTCGTCCTCGAATGATGGCTGCTAGTTAGAGTATGGGGTGGACATGGCATGAATACATAAACGTGATGAAAATGACATGAAACATAAGAGCTTGACATGATTACATGAAAACATGGTGTGGATCATGAGAAGCCCGAATACGTTACATATAAACATGTACATGGGAACATAAAACTGATTAGCACCTACGCTAGAGCTAGAATTATGAAATCGTTGTCCTCGATTCATAAATAATGATTAAGAGTTACTACTAACTACGAAATTTACGAAATTATGGCGGGACTTCATCGTAATTCGGACTCTCACGACATTTTTCACGCACAATAGAAGCTAACTAAGGTATCAACATAAACCTCACAGGGTATCTTAATACGTATGATGTGACATAATCTTGATTGTTGAATCTTGAATGTGGCTAACATGAATACTGAGCTGGCCTGAACACATGATTATTGGCTGAATGATTACATGATTACTATACATTGGGTTTGGAAGAGAATTTGGCAAGCTACGAATGACATGGGTTTTGGAAAAAATGAGCACGAACATGACACGATTACACGGACGTGAAGGAGCATGACATGGGACATAAATACATAAAGGCTGGTGGCGTGAAAACATGAGTGCTAAACTTTCATAAGATACAAACACTTGTAAAAATGGACATCAACATGAGATCTGAATGTAAAGCAATTGCTAAAACATGAGGGTTGAATGCGGCGCGAGGTAGGATGCGACCACTTAGAGACTTGATCATAGATGTTCGTGTGTTTTGATAGACATACGAGATAAGAGTAGGACTAGGCTGCGAATGTAAGTGAAACTCCGTACGGATGAGATAGAGTTAAGTCATATACGGAATATGATTCTAACATAGGTATTCATAAAGCTCTAGCGTAGGCATGACATGATACATCAAATCTGAGTAGAATACTTTTGAGATAAGTACCATAGAATACCTTAAGGGATCTCACTATGAACTTGGAACATGCCTTACTTCGAACCTTACCTTGTTCACTTTGAAACAGAGATATGAATATCTTGGCATACCTTGCTTATTATTGTAAGTGGATCATTAAGGAGTGAGAGAAAGGGATCATTCATACGAATGAAACACTTTATCTTCGAAGATAGACGTGGCATGGGTACATCAGACTGAAGAACATAACATGGAACATGTATACATGGAAATAGGACTAATATGGCATAAGACATGAATACATGAATAGCATGGCATGGGGCATGAGAGACACGAGCGTTTACATAAGTACTTCGAAGCTACATACTAACATTTGGACATTAGGTCATGAATATTGAAGTGTGAATAAGACATAAGTGTGACTTAAATGGAGTATAAGTCGTAGGCCTCACTCTGGAGTACTTAGAGACGTAGGGATGGATAAGATATCACTTTTGGAACTTAGCTATACTTACAGAATGGGACATGGTTCAACATAGTTTACTCTTAATACTGTAAGTCAACACCCTCATTATAAAATTAGACTCATGAAGGAAAGGATCATAGGCATGAATGCTTCGTTCGTCAAGCACCTAAGGCATAAGTAGAAAGTCATTTTGAACTTAAACAGGGCATAAGTACTTCGGAAAAGAAAATGGCATCCTTTTGTGCCAAGCTACGAAGACTGCTTTTAAAACAGTAACTAGAGGAACATAAGCATGAGTTACGTAGAATCGTGGGTAGGACATCATCTTTGACTTGCTACTTATCATTACCTACCAACCCCCTTTGTTGTTATTTCTATATGTGGATGCTCAAAGAAAGGGAAATTCGTGGTACAGTACGTGAACGTAGGTAGCATATCTTTGGAGTTGAAATAAATCATTTACCTAAGGCATTTTCCCTTGTTCAAGGACCGGGTGGGCATTCGATAGGATTCTTAGTCTTTAACTATTACGTACCTTCTCCAATCATTATCAAAATCAACATCATATTCGAAAAGCACTTAGAAGCTAGAACGTGGTCATGGTTAAAAAAGCACGATAGATACGTGAGACATGAATACGATCTTTAACCTTGGACATGGAAGCCCTACAACGATGTGAGAAACATTAAAGGACATTCACTTGTATAACCTTCTTATCGTATGAAGTCTTAATTCTTGTATCTTAAACGTGGAGCGTAAAGCTCTAACATGGGCATGATATGGGTATGAAAGACACGAGTAGAGTACATCTGGGCATTAGCACCACAAAATGCATGAATTACTCTGGAATTGGAACCGTTATACTCTTAAAATCCGCTATTCGATCTAGAACTTTATCTTATAACATAATTACCTAGTACTTGATCTCAACAGCATGACAAAAATCACATTCTATGCACCTTATCTTGGCTACAGACATGATCCTCTAACATAATCTCCTTAACACCTATCAACTTACAAAACACATAGTTTATATCGGTACCTTATCGCACAATCTCCCCCTTAGTTCAAAACACCGTCAAAAACTTTGTTAATCACTTAAGTTATGTATAAGTGGTCATCTAGTGGTTCTAATTTCCTCTAAAATCTTGACGACTCATTTATTTAGCTTACTTCAAGCAAGTCTTACTTAGTGGGAAAATTGGATTACTTAAATGAATGGGTTTTTAATGTACATAACCGGCATACTAGGTTTGTCAGTCTTGAGGAAAAACTCTTTTCGAAGTAACCTTTAAAACTCTTCTTAGCTTGCTTGCTCTCTTCTTGCTCTAGATGGTTTCCTTCTTTCACCAATTTCTATACCTCAAATTTAACCAAACCCTTTGGGTTCTTGTTATACCCTAAGATTTCGGAAGCATGAGTTTGACATGTACCTCATCGTAGTAATGGGATGTTTTGAAAGGCATAAGCCATGGAGTACGTAACAACGAAAAAGGGGTGAATTACGATCTCGTAAGTCGTAATCGGGAAAGAATATTTTGAAACACGGGAAAATGGCCATTATTAGTATAATAAGTGATAAATATCATGTATGGAGGAATTTGAGAAAATTCGGGATTGAGCAAAATTGAAGAAAATAAGTTCGACGAAAATTTGAGAAACGGAATTGATTGGTCAACTTTGGAGGCGCATATCTCATAGTATATGTGGAGTTTTAAGGTGTTTCAAAATCTAAAATGAATAGTCGAGTCTGGTTGTGTACAACAAACCGTTCATTGATGGGGACTCGGGTAGAGAATTTAGACTTACAAAACGACGCGCGCGAAACCCTTCCCCCTACCCCTACGGTCCCTCGATTTGTTTGATCGCTTAGCTTCCTTTTAAGGGACAAAAAT
>NW_026724203.1:0-6148 GCF_029784015.1 Lycium ferocissimum
CATTTTTTTAAATACAATAAAGTGAATACAATGTGTAGTTATAGATGAATACAACCGAGTTGAATACATTTGACATGAATGGTGAGTTGAATACACATGATCAATACAGTAAAAAGAATTTTTGAAATTTTTTTTATTCGTCGTATTCATGAATACAGTAGGCCGTTTTATGAATACAGTTAGGCCATTTTTTGAATACAGCGGGAAAACTGTAGCTACGCAGTGTAAATATTGAAACTGTAGCTATGGCAAATTTTAAACCCCCAAAGTGTAGTCATTTATGTAAAATTCCCAAAATATAATGATTAGCCAATTTAAACCTGACATAAAATTATATTATGTGTAGAAAATCTAGACTTGATATAAAGAGATTAAAAATAATGCAAATGAAGCTCTAAAAAATCTATTGATTAGATGTGCTTTGTTTATTCTAAACATTTTCCCTTTTTATAAATAGAAATGCAAAGGGTGATTAATTTTCTTTCTATTTTCCTAACTTTATTTAACTAAGTTTGTATAAAATATATTTAGTTGGATGAATTTTTTTTTATAAGAAACAACGTTTATAAATATGCTTATATTATTATCTCTATATTAATGATGGTTCGAAATCTTTAAGCTAGTCAATATGAATTATGATTTCCTATAGCTTAAATATGTATATACTTATCACTTTATAAACCCACTATCCTAAAAAGATCTATATTATAGGTATTGCAAAAATAATTTCAACATAATAAAAGAAAAGAAACTCAGGAATTAATTATTGGTCTTCTTAACTACAGAATTCAAACTAAACCCACTATTCTTGCTAAGGTTCATTTAAGCTAATAAAAACAAACAAAGAGTTAGTTGCAAAATTTAAGTACACAAATAAATGAGGAAAGATAATATAAATGGCCCAGCCCATTTTTTCAAAAAAAAAACAAAATTTTGCTGCAATGGGCTATGGTCGGAAATGGGTTCGGCCATTTTGGGGCACAAATGTGGGACTTCACACCGAGTTCGGGCTTTGGCCCAGAATTTTATTTTTTTCTTGTATATTTTCTGGGCTGCAAACGAATATGATGGACGGAGGAGAGGATAACATTTCGTTGGGCCTCGGCCCAACATTGGATACGAGAAGACGAACGAGTCCCTCGGACTCATGTGCGTGGGTCATGCAAAGAAAGGAAAAGGATTAGTACCTAATCAACGAAAGATCAAACATATAAAATGTAAACCTAAGACAATTCAATTGGTTATTTATATATATTGTATATTCAAATATATCTCATGTGTACACATCCATAGGGATATATAGAAGGTTAATATTGGAAAGCTTTCGCCCTCGCCTTCCCGATGTTGCACAAGTTCCAAGGGATTTCATGAATCCCGTGCATGGCTAATACCGGGGAAGGTTCGAAGCTTAATCCATAATGACCAACTAATCTCCCCATAAATGTATTAACTAAGGTATCTTGGTCATATACATACATATACATAACCGAACATGGTATATTTGCAATATAAGAGCATATGAAATTTTAAACAAATGCGGGAAAACACAATATGCTTTAGTGATGTAATGTAAGAACGTGCTTGAACCAAATTAATCGAGGAAGTACGTAATTCTAAGCTATTTGGATCGGTAAAAGATTTAGCACAACAAGAAGGCATCTTGATGGAAGCATAGCTACAGTTTGAGGATTAACATAAAACACTTTGATCCTATTTAATTGAAGCTAAGCGAAACAGAAGCAGATTATCATAGATATAATATAGCTAAATGCGGACAATCTCGAAGACGAGGCATTGACGAAACGGGCTTGATATAATACGGGTGTGACTATGATAAAATCAAATACAAGGGTGAAGCCAAGCATAGGCGAGAAATAAAAAAAAAAAAACTGCGAAAAACGGGCATGAAGCATGCCTAACTGTTCCTAAGATTTGCTATTTAAAACGGTAATATTCAAACTCGAAAGTTTCTAAATCAAGAGAGGGAAGGACTAGAAATCCTATAGAGCGGGCAAGCAGTAGCGATATAGCCAAGGGAATGAGCGGGGAAAGAAGCAAGCCAAAGACATGTCGAGAGGATTCAAACGTACAAACAAAAGTGGACATTTCCGAAACAAGCTCATGACTTAGTCCAACATGATGAACTTATTTCTTCATTTCAGTTGACCTCAACGGCATATTTTAGTCAAATAATGAAGTATATATCTGTGCTTCAAACCAAGTTCCATGACTTAAAGGGAGATAAAGCTTAACTCGAACCGATACCAACGACCAAAACGACATACAAAAACGGTCATACTTATGCTAAGCTATTATACAAGACTTCACATGAAACGACATTCATAGTCATACTACGCTATCATATCAAACAACTTAGCTACAAAAAGCATCTAAATGAGCATACATAATTGTATTGAACTTTCACAACGACAAGATCTCAACTAAGCGGCATATATAGCAAATGGACCCAAATTGACATGCGGGTAACATACAAAAGCACGATTAAGCAAACTACGTACTCAGCAATACACATGGTGGCTATTTATTAAACAAACAAACCATGCTCGCACCTATAGACTAAATAACTTATGGCTAATCGAATCAAGACATGAATGAACCATTACTGACCACATAATCCAAGAAACAACTAAGCACATAGACATAATTAGCAAAATACCAATCTAAAACTAACATGTGACATACAAGTGACTCATGTAAATCATAACTTAGCACATGACTAATCCCGCTAGCATACGAAGCTAAACAACTTTAAATGAATTAGAAACAGGATTAATCTAACATCAAATAAGCATCATGCAAAGCGGAACACCACAAACAGAACTAACTAACAAATAACCAACTAATAAAAAAATTCACAAAAACGAAGAATAAAGCACTTAAATGACTACTAATAAAAGAAAAATAATAAAAAAAAAAACTAAAAAAGGAGGCAAATTACTCACAGTCAGGTGCGGCGAAGTGAGGCTCGAGTTCAGTTCCCGAATATACCCGAAAACACTTCAAAACTCGAACTTGTGTATACTTGAATTCGAACGAATACTCGGAACAAGGAGACAACAGAATTTTAATATATTTTATGACTCGACCTCGACCCGTATTGCAACTCTAATTCTTTTCTTTTCGGGAATTTCCGCCGCTAAAAAAAAGCTCCCTTTTTGTGACCTCAAAACCGATTATTTATATGGGAATTTCTAGGGTTTCTTTGGCTTCAAAAATTGAAAATTAGGCGGGATTTTTTGGTCAACAACCTCGATGACAAAGATCGAAACCCCGGAAGGAAACAAAATCCATTAAAAGCTTTTGTACCCGAAAAATAAAAAAGCTGATAAAGCGATTTTGCTTCATAAACGGACGGAATTCTATTAAAAATTTTCGAACGCCTTTAAAAAAAAGAAAAAGAAAACAACAAAAAGGATGCTTGACGGTTGACTTTGGCGCATATTAAATTTTTTTCCTCAAAATGACCATACGGTCTTTGTTGGGAACGAAAGGAGCTCACGATTTACTACATATGTTGAACGAGGAGACAAGAGGCGAGTAGGGTGCGAACAAAACGGTTTCACGAAAGAGGGGAGGACCGTCCGCCATGGCTAAAGGTAGGCTAGGGTTTGCCATTTTCGTTGAAAAGGAGAGAGTGAGGAGAGGGGTGCGGCGGATGAAGAGGAAAGGAGGAGAGAGGAAGGGGAAGAGAGAGAAAGGGAAGAGAAGGGAGGCGCGTCTGAAAAAGAAAGGAAACCCTAGTGGGTTTCCTTTGTTTTGAAAAGAATCGGGTCGGGTCGTATATTGGGTTGGGCTGGTATTAAAATGGCCGATTTTTGATGGGCTGGTCCGGAATATGTGGCTAATTGGGCTCGGATTTTGGGTCTAGATTAAATTAAAACCCCCTCCAATTACTTGACATATATTAGTATATGCTAAATGCTATTTAGTAAGTATTTATTAATGCTCGGATACATAAAATCATACGACGTCGCAATAGCCGTACAATAATATTTTGAAAGCTAACAGTAAATAAATGCTATTATTTAATTATGCGAAGATAATTGCGATGCGTGTGCATAAGATGGTAAAAATCTTTGAAATGACAAAATGCGAATAATAATAATACTGTAGTAATAAATAATAGCAAAATAATAGTAGTAGTAGTAGTAGTAATAATAATAATAATAATAATAATAATAATAATAATAATAATAATAATAATAATAATAATAATAATAATAATAATAATAAGAATAATAATAATAATAATAATAATAATAATAATAATAATAATAATAATAATAATAATAATAATAATAGTGATAATAGTGGTAGTAGTAGCAGTAATAAAATAGCGATAATAACAGTAGTGACTATAACAAGATAATAAAATGCCAGTATTAGTAAAAGTCAATAATTATAATAGAAATATAAATAATCATTTCTTAAATTGCCAAAATTACTATAAATTTAAATAAATATTTAGGGAAGGCGGGACAAAATTGGGTGTCAACAACTCCCTCCGTCCCAAAAAGATTATCCTAGTTTGACTTAGCATGAAGTTTAAAAAATAAAGGAAGACTTTTGAAATGTGTGGTCCAAAACAGACATTAGATATTTATGTGGTTATAAATCATCTCATAAAGTTAAATTGTTTGTAAATATAGAAAGGTGCCAATGTTTTTTGGACAAACTAATAACGAAAGTAGGACAATCTTTTTGGGACAGAGGGAGCATATTTTTATCCTCATTAGCGAAACTGTAACGACCCATTTGGTCGTTTAGCACTTTTAGGGCATAATATTCCTAAAACACCTTTTCGTGGTCAAATCATTGTCTATAGTCTGCGATAACGGGTGGTTCGGTTATTTAATCGTGAGTTTTAGTCCTCATTTGACATGCGAGGACGAATGTTCTAAAGGAGGAGAATGTCACCTCCATAATAATCCTTGCTACTTGTATTAAAACAAGAAAGAATGAGTTAAGAAGGTTCAAGGAAAGTTAATCGAGTTAGTAAGAATATCGTTATAAATATGGTTGTCTTAAGTATCTCGAGGTGACCTGGTAACCTAAAGGATTTGAGTGACCTTTTAAAGTATTTGAGATTATTAGTAATGATATAGAAGATGGACAAAAGATAGGAATATACTTTTTCGATTGGAGTTTCGTCGAAGCTTTGTGAGTTCTACTTATGGTTATTGTGATTCTACGGACCCTTCGAGACATGTATATGAATTGTTATGGATGTAAATGACTGTGTATATGTATGTATAAGAGGTTACATGAGGTTGGAAGAGGATTAGAAGTTAAACGAAATGAATCGGAACAATTTCATTAGAAATCTCGGACCCGATTTTAGCCTATATTGTGGGAGGCATATCTCCTAGTATGAGGAGTTTTAAGGTGTTTCAAAAGCCTAAAAATTAAGTTCATCGAGTCTAGTTTGCAACGCAACAAACAGCTCGTCAAAATGATAATCGGGGTAAGGAGATATGGATGATTCAAGTCGGGCTGAGTATTAAGACTATCTCAAGATACAAAGTAGAGACTTTAACTTCCGATTTCGTTTGAAGTCACAATTTATCTACAAATTTTGTTTGGTATAGAAGCATTAATGGAAATTAGGAACTACTTAATTGTGGTGTTAAGTTAAAATTAGTGGCAACAATGAGCCAATATGAGCATTAACATGCCATGTCCAAAAGATGACTCAAAGTCATCTTAAATAAGACTACTATGGGAGACATACAAAATATACATTTAAATGTGATTCATCCACTACACTTACAATATATTGTGGACAACCAAATTGAAAGAAAGGAGTATGGAATTCAGCCAAGTGACTGAAAATAAGGCATCCATGAGGTATGCATTTGAATATTTAAGCATCTACTACTTTATGAAAGTATACATTTAACACAGGAGGACATAACATGGTGGAGGGATCATTTCACATTAAATATTGCTCATTCATCTTGGCATAATTACAATGGACAAAGGGTGGTGCATGAATCATTCACCACACATACAATTGTCTTGTAAACAATTGAAAAGAAAGAAGAAAGGAGAAACAAGAAGGTGAGGTTGGCCAAAAGTTGTAGAAAACAAATTAGAAAATTTAAAGTGTAAAGTTAATGGAATGAAT
>NW_026724204.1:0-5381 GCF_029784015.1 Lycium ferocissimum
AATTTAAATAAGGGTGAAAAAAAATGTAACAGTATAGTTGGCCGCCGGAAGTATTTTCCGGGCGCAGAACCAACAATGGTATTTGTAAAAATAATGTAAAATGTGTATAATCAATCCAGACAATTAGCAACAATGCGGCAGTAGATGAGCCATTGGAAAAATGACCGAGGTTGTCTGGAGAGTGTCACAAAATAGTCAACGGAAAATAAAATCAATCCATTGTGGAGCAACCAACCATCAAACAGAACAACAACAATCAACATTAACACTAATAAGCAAAAACATAAATAATAGCGAAAACGAGAATGACAATGGTAATGATCGGAGCAAGATAATCCCAAACAGAGCTAGAAATGAAGTTTGTCAGGATTCTGGTCATTTTTTTAGATAGAACAACACTGGGAGAGGTGGCACCGGGTGTGACCGATGGAGAAGAGTGGAAGGGGAAGGGTTGTACGGTGCGAAATGGGGTCGTGGTTAACGTCAGGTCGGAGTTTATGTGGTGGCTGCTCCGGTTCCCCGGAGTAGCAAAATGAAGACGAAGGGGCTGGCTCGTTTTTGGTTCGCTGGTGGCTGGTTGTATCTCGTCGTAGTAGTGACGCGGAAGAGGGGAAAGCAAAAAAAAGGGCAAAGGATAGAGGTGTGGTTGCGGTGGCGGCCTGGTTGCATCGTGGTGGTTAGTCGGAGTACCTGCAAACGTAAACAAAACGCACTAAAACAAATCGTTAGAGGGGGAAGGAAGAGAGCAGTGGCGTGGTGGTTGTTTTCGTGTTCGCCGGAGCTTTCAATCTCTGGTCAGATCTGGTGAGTTATCTTAGAGATGAAAGGGAAGCGGGAAAAGAGGAGCGCGGGCTGTAGTCGCTGAAGATAGTGGTGGTGACGTGATTTGAGTTCACCGGAGCTCGGAGCTCTGGTATGGAGGGGCTGAGATTGATGGCGTGGGCGCTGGACAAGTGAGGGAGGAAGATAATGTTTTAGGGGAGACCTTCTTGACTAATATGAAAATTAAGTTAGTGTAAAAAAAAATGAGTTCATGAAAAATAACCCCTTCTATTTCTTTATAATACAAACTAACCCCTTCTATTGTCCAAAAAATATAAAGCCATACCCTTTTGTCCCCTCAATGCTCATTTTAATCTTTGGGTTATTATCCAATGGGGATTTCACCCTTTTAACCAATGTATAAAAATCTATTAACCACTGGATGAAGAACCCAACTCATCAATTCAAATGTCATCTTTTAAAAAAGTGACAAGACCTTGACTTGATCGAATTGTTGTTCTGCGTTGAAGAATTAACTGCTCCGATTTTCTCTACATCGACGGACTGTTCTAAAATATAGTTAACTAAGACATGTTAAATAATAATGTAAGTATAAAATATAAATATTAATGTATAAGATACAAAAATGTACTGCTAAAATAAAGAAACAATTATTAATTGCGCAAAATGTGGTAGTATTCGCTGTACATGTGCAAAAATAGTGATTCTTGAAAATGACAATAAATTGATAAAACTCCTAAAATGAGGACAATTATCAGTAAATCGTCAAAAATGTAAATAATGTGTAAAAAGTGTACTTCGTGCTCTTTTAACGATCAGGGCTCCCCGAAACGTTAATTTTAAGCACGGCGAGCCAAAATTAGGTGTCAACAGGTATACCGCCCACCGAGAAGTTATTCATAGGAGGAGATTTCAATGGGCACATCGGGTCAACCTCAGGGGGTTATGATGATGAACATGGAGGTTTCGGCTTCGGAGTCAGGAATGGAGGTGGAGTCTCACTTCTAGGTTTTGCTAAAGCTTTTGGATTGGTGGTAGCCAACTCGAGATCCCTGGGGAGTTTTAGAAGAGTGCGGGCAGGGCAGGTTTGGAGTGGTTTACTGGGTTGTTTAATGTTATTTTTAAGGCGGCGAAGATACCTGAGGAATGGAGGTGGAGTATGATGGTTCCTTTATACAAGAACAAGGGTGATATTCAAAGTTGCAACAACTATAGAGGGATCAAGCTGCTAAGCCACACTATGAAAGTGTGGGAAAGGGTGGTGGAGATGAGGGTGAGAAGAGGCATGTCCATTTCAGAGAACCAGCTCGGATTCATGCTGGGGGCGCTCGACTACGAAAGCCATTCACCTTGTGAGGAGACTGGTGGGGCAGTATAGGGAGAGGAAGAAGGACTTGCACATAGTTTTCATCGACCTAGAAAAGGCCTACGACAAAGTGCCAAGAGGGTTTAATGGAGATGCTTGGAGGCTAGAAGTGTACCTGTAGCGTACATTAGGGCGATCAAGGACATGTATGAGGGAGCCAAGACCAGGGTAAGGACAGTGGGAGGAGACTCGGAGCACTTCCCAGTGGAGATGGGGTTGCACCAGGGATCAACTCTTAGCCCATTTTTATTTGCCTTAGTGATGGATTGTTTGACGCGACAAATTCAATGTGAGGTGCCATGGTGTATGTTATTCGCGGATGATATAGTCTTGATTGACGAGACACGCAGCGGAGTGAACGCTAATCTAGAGGTTTAGAGACAAACTCTGGAGTCTAAAGGGTTCAGTTGAGTAGGACCAAGACAGAGTACTTAGAGTGTAAGTTCAGTGACGTGACCAATGATGCTGGCGTAGAAGTGAGGCTTGGTACCCAGGACGTCCAAAAAAAAAAGGAAATTTCAAATATCTTGGGTCTATTATACAAGGAAATGGGGATATTGACGGTGATGTCTCACATGGTATTGGTGCAGGGTGGATGAAATGGAGGCTCGCTTCAGGAGTGCTGTGTGATAAGAAGGTGCCACCAAAACTTAAAGGCAGGTTCTACAAAGTGGTTGTGAGACCCACTTTGTTGTACGGGGCAGAGTGTTGGGCAGTCAAGAACTCTCACTTCCAAAATATGAAAGTTGCGAAAATAAAAATGTTGCGATGGATGTGTAGGCACACCAGGCGAGATAGGATTAGGAATGAAGATATCCGAGATAAGGTGGGAGCGACATCGGTGGAGGACAAGATGCGGGAAGCGAGACTGAGATGGTTTGGGCATGTGAGGAGGAGAGACACAGAAGCCCCAGTGGGGAGGTGTGAGAGGTTAGCTATGGATGGTTTCAGAAGAGGTAGAGGTAGGCCGAAGAAGTATTGGAGAGAGATGCTTAGACAGGACATGGCGTAGTTCCAGCTTACCGAGGACATGACCTTAGATAGGAGGTTATGGAGGACTCAGATTAGGGTAGAAGACTAGTAGGTAGTCGCAGTTTTGATATATAGTCTATTGTCCTTTGATTCTAGCTACTATATGTTGTTTCTTGTGCTTCGATTATCTTATCTATCTGTGGTAGCCAAGCTTCCTTTTCAAACTCGTTCTATTATGACTTGTTCGCTTTCTTTAGTTTCATTTTCATTTTGCTTTGAACCGCAGTAGCGTTTAATCGACCTTTTCTTGTCGTGTTTGTCTTGAGCCGAAGGTTTTCCAGAAATAGCCTCCCTATCTTCCGAGATAGTGTCACGACCCAACCTCGTAGGCCGTGACTAGTGCTCGAGCTGGGCACCCATACGCGCTCACTAACCAAATTCGGCATACAAACGACTTGTACATAAATCGGTGACGGACATGGCTCCAACTAGCGCATACAAACATATCACATCGAAGCCGTAAGGCTATCATAATATACATAACGTAGCAAAGCATACATACACGCGGCGAAAAGGCCGCACGCGGACGGGCCGCCCAAACACAACCTACTCGGCGCATCCGAATAAAAAACCGTACATAACCCACATCTATGTCTACGGACCTCTAATACGTAACAACGAGAATCAGATGACGGGACAGGGCCCGCCGTACCCTGAATAAACATAATCATATACATCGGAAGAGTATATACCCAAAATATTGGCTCCAGAACAAAGGGAGCACTCTGAACAGCAGAATGGAAATCCTACGCCGGTGGATCACCAAAGTCTGTACCTGCGGGCATGAAACGCAGCCCCCCCGAAGACGGGGGTCGTGCATTTTAATATGTACCGAGTATGCAAAGTAGAAGGTACGATGAAAGTAGCCGAGTCATAATCGAAAAAGAAGTACAGAAAGTAGGCATAATAACTGAAATATCAAAGCGCTTGCGTCTGACATGCAAATCATACATAGGAGATACCGAAGACAAATGTAATGTTCATCATATAAATGCCGTATACATCATAACATCATAACCGATCATGTGAGCTGTCATTAACCGATGTGGGATTGGCCTAAACCAATGTGGGATTGGCCTAAACCAATGTGGGATTGGCCTAAACCAGTTGTGGAATGTTACCTCGGCCACCGGGTTTGCCCCACCATTGGGTTTGCCCCATGCCGACTTCAATTCCATTGATCATATTCGAGAATTCATATAGATAACATGTAACGTAACATATACACACGATGCCGCCGAAAGGGCTCGACGTCTGCCACATCATAACATCATAATATATACGCGGTTCCCGACCGAAAAGGGGCTCGGCGAACCAGACACATCATGTTTCGAAATACCCATCATATTTCAGAATACAAACTATACCTCAGAATACAGCACAGTGCGTACAATGACTTAACTGGCCTGGGACTTAGCGAAAAATGTAACAACAGAATACACGAACAAAGTTATGAGTAACCAAATACGGTTTAAAACAATTTCAAAGACTTAATATGTTAATCACACGAACCATCGTTTATAAGCCAATACGGTAGTCAAATTAGATTTTCTTCCGAATATCACTCGGGAGCATATCAAACCGAACTTCAGAAATCATAGTTACGTACCAAAATCATGGGCATAAGATCATTATCACAAACTTAAAAGGTAGGTAAACTGATCATACTTGAAATCGGGATAATAGTCATATCATATTCTTGCAAAAGTCATCAGAAGTACGTAAAGGAAAGTCGCGGGACCCACGGACGGGTTCATCAAACATCATAGAATCATTTTTGAACATATCGAAGCGATCCGGTTCTGTCTGTGAAAGTTACGGACTTTCGTAGTTTTCGGAATCATTTAAGAACAAAACTCTTTTTAAAAACCAAACTTTTATGCAACTTTTGAAACTTATTCATACAAAAGACGTAAGGCCAGTATTTCATCATATCATGCATACGAAGACCAAAAAAATAAATAATAATCACAGACATGGTCGGATCGCGAGAGTAGAATTTCCTCGAGGCTCGTATCATAGCCTATTTACGACTAAGGCATGCCAAAGAAGGAAGGGTTGCGCTTTACATACCTCGTCTGCTCTCCAAGCTAATCCAAACTCCAACCTATGTCTCAGACTCCCCGAGGTCTACAAATAAGTCAACGGATATCAATTATTAGCTATAGCCATTTGGGCATTTAATTCCAACTTAGCCCTT
>NW_026724205.1:0-4703 GCF_029784015.1 Lycium ferocissimum
TTCCCTTTTTCGGATGTTTTCGTTTGGACCTTTGCCCCCCAAGAGTACCCTTTGAACTTTTTTTTGGAAAATTTTTGGGCTTAAAAATTTTTTGCTCAAATCATAAAATGGGGTTTTTTATAAATGAAATTTCGTTTATCAAGTTAGGGCAGGGGGGTTTGGCCTCATTTCCCTCTCGGAATCACCGTACCCATCGATTTAAAAAGCGAGATTTTTGGGTTCTGATTTCGAAGGTTTTAAAACGGATAATTTAAAATGAAGAAAAATTTTTGGGATCTTATGGGGTGTTGATATATGTCGTGAGATTTTAATACCCCCCGGGGGGTTTAGGGGAAATAGGTTTACTTTTGGGGGTTTAAAAAAAAGGGCTTTTTTTGTTTGCAAAATCCCTTTTTTTGAAAGGTTTATGGTTTTTGTTTTGTCGGGCAATCGAGCTACCCCCTTTGGGCTGGGAAAAAATTTTTTTCTTTATAGCGCGCTATGACCTTTGGGATGTAAGAGCCTCCCCTTAGGTGGCTTGTCTGTATAGGGCGTTAGAGTTAGGTTTGTTGTGATCAGCAACAATGATATGATACGTTTTGGAAGGGTGTGTTACAGTTTAGAGTTCCTGAGGCGAAGATTTAAGTCTGGAATGTTTTGAGGAAAAATATCCTTCGAGCGTTAAGCGGCCGACGTCTCGCAGTGCCGAAGGTTGAGTTTTCCTTGTGCCGCATTTCGTGTTTGAAAATGTTGCGGGCTTGGAGGTGTTTTCGATTTCGCAGCCAAAAACCGTTGTTTCAGTTTGAGCTCAATTTTGATTTTGATCGAGGAATTGGGACCGAAGGGTCGCGTAAGTTTGTTCAGTGGGAAGGAGCGTCTTCCTTCCATTGTGTTCGTGAAGTGTTGGCCTCTCAGAGATTTTTATTTTGTGTATTTTTAAGAATGACTCGTATAGCTCTAGGAGCTTTGTTACGAGTGTTTCTTTTTATGCTTTTTATGGGGCGTATAGAACTTAATCTATTGATGATAAGTTTAAATCTTCCGTTAACCATATGGTTGTTAGGACTGAGTTTCGTTACGAAGAATTCATCATTATGATTTCCGATTCTGGGTTATACGACAAACTGCTTGCATAATAGTCACTTGGCGTTTTACGACAAATCGTGGATTGTTGTTTAGCCGTTAGCCGTTAAGCGGTTGGAGCGGTGGTCGCTCAGTAGTTTTGGATTGGCATGGAGGCTAGGTGCAGCCGTATAGCCAAGGAAGTTGTTGGTAAAGGATCGTCGTAGAATATGCCGGATTGGTTGTAAGGTCATTTCCTGACTTGGATGGCGGTAGTAAAAGCAGGAATCAGCAACCTTATGGAGCAAAAATTATCTACGACTGATATCCATTGGATCCGTTATTTTATTTTAAAGAAAAGCGGGTTAACCGTTCTTTCGAAGGTTTTCTTTCTTTAGGAAGCAGGACGAGTGTGCCTTAGAATGCGTGGCGATCGTTTCTCGGTTTTTCGAGAGACTAGATCGGTTTGCATGTTCTGCCTGGAAAGTCAAGGAACAATGGAACAAGACTGGAAAATTTGCCTAAGACTTAGCTTGCTAGACTATCCACCTAGGTTCTAAGTTCCTTAAATTCTACGGCGAGTTTTCAAGACGTTTTCGTTCCTTTCCTACCAAAAAATTAAAACCTTGACGGAATTTTTAGTCGGACGTACCTTAGTCTCATTGATGGTTCGAGATTGCCCCTTCTTCCTTCTTCTTCTCCTCTTTTCTTCTGACTTTATCGAAAGTTTATTATGCGTTTAGGAATGGCCACTTTCGGATTCAACGTCAAAGGACTTCGAAAAGTCAGTTACCGAATTTCATATGAATTGGTTTTCGATGAAATTCTGACGAGAATATCGGAATGAGGAAGGGATATCAATGTCCAAGTTCGTCCTCGTTTCTTCGTATCTCTGGTTTTACCAAATTGACCAGGTGCGCTTTGTATATTGTTGAAAAGTCTATCAAAAGTTATGAATAGACGTTTTCGACTCAACGTGGTAGAATCTCGGTAAAATCACATTGTGTTTTATGCATCGAAGGAATTTTACGAAATCGTTGAACCAAAGGGAGGAGAAGCAGACAAAGAGGGCGTTTTGGAAAGACGGGTCAATGGACAAGGCGTCACTCGAGTGAGGCTCTCAGTTCGTCAGGCTGTGAGCGAACTGGTTATGTTCCAGATACGATATTGTTTGGCTTTATGAATGATGTTTCGTAAAATATGGCCGAGCTTGATCTTACGAAAGCTGTTTCCTAAAGCGCTGTCGAGCTTTTATTTTTCGAGATTATTTCACAACTGCTGCCGAGTTAATTTTACGGAAGTCGTTTCGTAAAATTGTTGTCGAGTTTAATTGTACAAAATCTTTCTCGTGAAATATTGTCGAGTTTTGTTTTACGAAAGGTGTTTCGTAAAAGTTATCGAATTTTAATATCGGAATCTAGCTGCGGAGGTGTAATTTTGGTGACTAATCTTAATCATAAACTTTCTCGTTTCCGTGGGATTGATCCGAAGGAGTTTTGAGTAGTTTTTCGAAAGTAAGATTAGTAGACAAAAGTCGAGAGTCCGCAACGAGCGAAATCTTAGGTGTCAGAAAACGTCTTAGCAGTGAGGGATATGATCTCTCGTTTTGGCTTTGTTTAGTCTTCGTTAACCGTTTTAAGTTTCGAGTGATTTTATAGAAATCACTCCATTTTTTCGAAACTGGTTGAGAAGGATGGCGAGCTGGTCGGGAGAGAGTCGAGACAAACCACATTCACAACGGGAGTTGCTCGGAAGAGTTGTTTGGAAGAAGTACGGTAATGGTATCGGTCTTCCGAATGAATCCCAATTCCTCGTATAGTTAAGATGATTGGTGTTTTAGAATAACCGTAATCGTTTTATACGATGAATTGCAATCCATTCGTTAGCCAAACCTTTCGAGTTTTTTTTTTCGTTTCGATCGTTCCGATCGAAATGAAATGGGGTTTTAGATTCACGGTTTAAGAATTTGCACTACGTGGCTTGGCGAGGATGCAAAGTACGTGATTGGACTAGTGTCGGGATGGTTTCGAGGAATAGGCGCACTCGCTGATTGACCAGCCCGGCGCCTAGGATCGTGGCGTCGATCTGGGCCACCCAGCAGTCATCAGTGACAGGCTTGAGGGAGCGAGTCCCATTTGTTTTCGTCGCTAAAAATCTTAACGAAACTCCGATTGAAACAAAAGCGTTTCGAAGAGGAATCAAAGGAGAACACAAAGGAGGACTCCTTTGAGGCCTGACAGGTCGCTATAGCGAGTGAGGATGTGTCTCGGTCGCTATAGCGAGTGGAAGGGAGCCAAGACGAGTCCAACTTGTTTTTGTCGTAAAATCTCAACTAAAACTCCGGATTGAGATGAAAATGGCGTTTGAAGAGAAATCAAAGGAGAACACAAAGGAGGACTCTTTTGAGGCCTGACGGGTTGATATAACTTGAGTGAGTGTGTCTACAGTGCTTATGGCGATTGGAAGAGGCAAAGGCGAGTCCAACTTGTTTTCGTCATTACAATCTCAACGAAAACTCAGATTGAGATGAAAGAAAGGCGTTTTGAAGGGATTCAAGGAGCATGAGGAGGGGATTTATTTGGGGGTGGGTCTTGGCCCAAGCGCCCCAATTTGGGCCTGAACCGATTTTCTTTCGGTGCTATAGCGCCCGAAACTTTCCGTTTTCGGGCGCTATAGCGCCACTTTTGTTTTGGTCGCTATAGCGCCGAATTTTTTTTTCTTTTGGGAACCTGGGGTTTCCCCTTATTGGGGGGCGATTTTTACCGAAAGTTTTGGAGAAATGTCTTGGTGAAACCCCTTTTGGAGATTTTCCCAAATCGGTAATAAGAAAAATTTTGGGGGGGAAAGATTTTATCGTTGCCGGGGAGGAAAAAACCCAGCTCGTTTTTTCTCTTCGGAGGAAGGTCGTAAGTTTTCTTTTGTTGAACACCGGCATTTCGAAACTTGGCCGGGGGGGTATTTCGAGTTTGTCTTTTTTAAAGCGTCTCTTTTTTTCAACGTTTTGTTTAGTAAAAAATCGTGACCCCCCCCTTAAATTTTAAAACTGTGGGCAAAAACCCCCAATTATTTAAAAAGAAGGGGAAACCCAATTTCCCAAGGGCGGTTTTTGGGGGAAAGCAAATCTGGGAAAATTAAAAAAAAAAGGGGTTTCAAAAATTTTTTTTGTTGGGGTGAGCTTCCGACATTGGTTATGACTGCAAGTTTGTAGTTTTCTCTTTAGCCCCAAAAACCAAAAATTGGAGTCGAATCGATAAAAAATAGAAAAGATCAAGGTTTTGATTTTTCAGGAACCTTTTAAAAAGCCTCTTTTCGAGGGGCAAGAAGTTTTTTAATTGATGAGCTGGGCAAAAGGGTAAAATGCCTGGGCAAAATTCTCTAGAAAAAGGTGAGTCAAAAACAACGGAAATAAACCTTTTCTAAGTGCAGGTTGGAAAAAAGTTTTCTTTTCCTCACCTTGGCCCTTTATACTCCCTCAGGGCGGTTTCCCCTTTTCCCCCTTTTCCCTTAAGCCGTCATTGTAAATTCCACCCCACCGTTAAATTGGGTTTCATTTAAAGGAAAAACCCGCAAAACCCAAAAGGGAAAAAAACTGGGTTTTTTTTCCCTTTCCTTTTAAAAGGGGTTTTTCATTTTCCTAAAAAAGGAGTTTTTTTTAAAAAAAG
>NW_026724206.1:0-5095 GCF_029784015.1 Lycium ferocissimum
ATTTATAGAGATTGTTCGGGATTATCCGGGGCCCCCGTACAAAAAGCCGATTTGGAGGGGTTGGGGGAAGGGCCCGAGTTTGACGTGATTATGGGTAGGATTGGCTAGCTTCCTTTTATCCCAATTTTGACTTCAAAAGAAGATAGGGGGGTTGCCGCCCGGGGGAAAATATAGAGTGGGCGGGTAATACGGAGGGCCGGGGGGTAAGTTTATTTCATACCTCAAGGCAAGAAAAATGATCGAAAAAGGCCCATATTTATCACCCGGTCCGTTTTCCCTGATTTAGGGCAAGGGGCCCGATTCGGGGTCAAAAGGGTTAATGATTTCCCAGATTTTTTCCCCGGATGGGGCCGTGCCCCCCCAAGTGGGGGGAATAGAGTTTGCTATTGATTTGTTCCCGGGGGATACTGGGCCCTATCTTATTCCTCCGTCCGGAAAGGCCCCTGCGAATTGAAAAAATTTGAAAGAAACCGAGAGATTTTTTGGAGGGGGTTTTTTATTGGCCCCGTTTTCCCCCGGGGGGCGGTATTTTTTTGTGGGAAAAAGAAGGATGGATCTGGCGGATGTTTTATTGATTCCCGGGGCGCCCCAATAAGGTAACCATCAAAAAAAATTCCCCCCGGTTTGATGTTTTTTTTTGACTTCCCGGGGGCGGTTTTTTTCCCGAAGATAGACCTGGGTCGAGGGTTTTGTGAAAACGAAGGCTGCCCCCCAAGACCTTTGGGGGACCCGATAGGGGCCCTTTATGAATTCGAGTGATGTTTTTTGGGGGCCGATTTAATGCCCCGGCGGATTTATGGCCCCGATGAATGGGTATTCGGCCCGTTTTTTGGGATATTTTGTGATCGTATTTATCGATGATTTTCCCGGGTTTATTCTGGGGCCGGCGAGCATGGACCACCCGAGGACGGTCTTGGCACACTTCGGCCCCGGGGGAAAAAATGCAAAATTTTTTCAAGTGGGGTTTCCCGGTTTATCTTCGGGGCTTTGGGACATATTTTGGAGGAGGGCGTCCGGGTGGATACCCGAAGATAGAGGCCGTTAAAAAGGGGGCCCCTGGGCCTCGCCCCCGGCCGGGTGCGTAGTTTTCCCGGGATTGGCCGGTTATTGGGGGAGATTCCCGTGGGGTTTGGCCGATTTGGGCCGCCTTTGAAAAAGGGACTGGGAAAGGGAGCAAAGTTCCGTTGGCCCGATTTTGCGGCGAAACCCGTTTTTCAAAAGGGGTTGACTCCGCTCCCCCCCGACTTTCCCGAGGGGGGGGATGGGTATGGGGATTTATTGTGATGCCCCCGGGTATTGGTTTGGGGTGTGTGTTGATGTAGCACGGGGGGGTGAAGCTTATGCTTTCGGCAGCCCCGAAAAAAATGAAAAGAATTATCCTACTCACGATTTGGGTGGGCCCCGGGTTTTTCACGGTTGGGGGAAATTTCTTTTATGGGGGTTTTCCCCGGAATTTTTCCCCGGATCATAAGAGCCCCCGGACATCTTTAAGAAGAAGGAGCCGAACCTTTCGAAGGAGGAGGTGTTAGAGTTGTTAAAAGATTATGATGTTGACATTCTCTACCATCTGGGGAAAGCTAATTGTCACCCGATCCATTGTGCGTGACGGGCAGCCCGACCCCATATTCGGAGTCGAGCTAACCCTCGGACTCTTATTACACACATCTTTCTTGATTCTTAAATCAAACGAAAGAAAAGTACATAGTAAGATTTTCAAAATCTTTTTGTCGTTTCTCAAATTAATCACGTCCGTAAGCGTAAGAACTTAGTAACATAATGTATAGTAAAACATGTCGGCCGGCAGGCTGCGCGGTGTAAACCCGTACTCTAGACCCACGAATCCGTCTCCGCAAAGTCTCTAACTCAACATGACATCATAGCATGTGACTCTTGACCCGCAACTCTCCAGAGCAAATGGAGATGACAACCCGCCGGAACATCTCAGTAATGGCTTCCGGACATCCGGGTATACTCGCGCGGTACGAAACGCAGCCCCCGAAGAAGCAGGGCCGCACGAGCTACGTACCGAGTATGTAAGGCCGAATAGCAACACAAGAGAGATATAAGCATGAATAATAACAGGATATCATATCGTGAGGTAAAGGGATAACTCCGTACATATGAACATTAACCGCATGCAAACATGTAACATATCATGTGATAATAGAAAGTAACCCGCGTATACGTAGTGCCCCTTCGGGACTCGACGCCATGTATGCTTGTTTTCCCTTTTTAGAAAAACATTTCTTTTCATAGACGTAGAAAATAGAACTTATGTTAAGTCATGTCTTAATGTATAGTATCGTATCATAGCAAGTCATAGTGTATCATGTAGTATCATAGCAAGTCATAGTGTATCATGTAGTATCATAGCACCGAATACGGGCCACCCACATTGCGCCGAAATACCCCGGCCCCCCCAAAAACCCCCGGGGGCACCCCGCGCCCGGGGATAAGGGGCCCCCGACGTGGGCAATGAAACATGTTTAGGAATCAATGGATTTGTTAAAACAACTATTATTTAGTAGTGGGAATAAAAACCCAAAAAGCTTTCCTTAACTATAGGTTTTAAAATAACCCAAAGGGAAAAGGGGGGAGAAAATTGGGAATAGTGGGCCCACCTCGAGCCCCCGGGAGGGGGGTTAACAATTTACGTGCGTTAAGTTTTTATGGAGTCACTTATGAAGGTCTAAGGATCACTGGTTCCATTTGGGCAAGTTAGAGATGTTTAAACTTTAATTTAAAAACACACCAAACTTAACAACCCTTTTGAAAAAAAAGGGAAATTTAAGGGCCCGGATTTCTAGGAATGGAATCACCCCCAAGGCACGTATTTAAGCCTATTATGTCTAAGACATGCCAAAGAAGAGAGGGAAAACCCTTTTACATCCCTTTTTTCCCTTTGCTTACGCTTCTCCAAATTCAAGTTCCAAGTTCGCCAAAATCTACAATTTGGTCACTTTCCCAAACATTAATTAAGGCATTTAGGATTTTGATTCTTTAAAGCAAAAACTTTTTCCAAAATTTTTGGCACATTTCCCCTTAACCCCAAACCCCCGAAAATCTAACTCGGCAAATTTTAATCAAAAAACAACCCGGGAATTAAACCCCGGCTAAAACAACAACAACACTAACAATTATTCTAGCAACACCATTAAATTTCCCAATTAATTCATTCCCCAACTCCATCTCTAACCATATTAAATTTTCATTTTTTTCATCATAAAATTTTCCCCAAACAACAATTAACATACTAAATGAAATTAGTTCATTACTTCCACCCAACCCAAAATACCTACCGGAAAACCCTACATCATGCTTTCATAAATTTTCATGCATTTTCATCCATTTCTATTCACTTTAAAACATACTACATATATTTAATTCATCCTCCCGAACACCCTCCAGGCCATATAAAACAACTTCCATATTTTCATGAATTACACCCTTTTTTCCCCCAAAATTTACAAAACTAAATGTTAATTAGAATTAATTCGTCAAAAACCTTTAAAACCTCTCATTCTCGGCCAACTTATGCATACACGGCTACAACCTCTCCAAAATCATTCAACTTCCATTACTAAATAGCACCCACAACAATAAAACCAAACACTAGATAAAATAATTAAAACATAATTCCTACACCCACCCCATGGGGTACACGGCCACCCAAAAAATTTTTTTCCTCCTTTAATTTCATCCACTTTTACATGCTACAACACACAAAATCATCCAAAAACATATAAGAAAGGATTAAACCTTACCTTTTTCTTAAATTTTTTACTTGGCTAAAAAATTTCCCAAATTGCATGAATATGTGTTGTTCTTGCTCCCTGAGCACTCTAACTTGCTAGGGACCCTTCAATTAAATAGGAAATGATTTTTAAAGAAAATTTTTCCCAAGTGTCTTGTTTTTCCCTTGCATGGCCGAATGGCCTAGAGGTTTTCCTTCTTTTTTCTTGTTGTTGGTCTTTTGAATTTTTTAGAGAAGTAGATGAAAATAAGATAACTTTCTACATATATTTACATGTCTTCCACCAAATTTTTCCCTATTTATAATTAAGTCCTTCCCAAAAAAAAAGTATGACCCATGATCCCTTTTTTTTCCTTCTCTAGAGATTTCTTCCATTTTTTTGAATTTTCTAACATGGTTTTTGAAGACCAAGTGTCTTCTTTTTTACACTTTAGTCCCCAAATTCTGAAATTTCCATGTATGAAAGATGAATATTATGGCAACTTGTCATCTTCTTTTCTTTTTTTCCCCGGCCAAGTGGCCCTCTTTTGGGAAATTTCATGAACCTTTTGGGGAAATTCCCCCCTTTGCCCTTTACTTTCCTCATTATTACCATTTTTCCCCCCAACCTTCCGCTTACTTTTAAAAACGCATTTTTCAAATTTTCTTTTTCCCTTAACCTTTCTCAATATTTCCATACCACCAATGTCTATAAATAATATTCCTAACAACTCGTTCATTAAAATTATTTTAGAACATAATCTTGTCCTTCTTCTCACCTTTCACCCAAAAATCCGAACGTACGAAATACGGGTTTTAACCTTTAAAGTTGTGGCAGATGCACTTAGTCGCAAGTCTATGGGTAGCCAACGGAACGTGCCATCGGGGGGAAGAAAGAAATGGTTCGCGATATTTACTTTGGGTAGTCTTGGAGTTGTTTGGGGTTTGGGGGGATGTTGGGGTTTTTTTTCGAGGTATTCGGGTCCTCTTTTGGGAAAAAATTAAGCGGCATCGGATTTAAAGGGTCCCCCTTGGTGCGATGCAGAGAGCCCCCACGGGGGGGAAAACTCCCTTTGAGATTTCAAAAGGAGGGGTTATTTCACGGGGGTTTTTGTCCTAACGGTTTTGGGGGTTTTGGGGGGAAATTATGGGCGAGGCACATTATCCCCCTATTCCGGGTTTACCCGGGGTCGACGAAGATGTACCATGATCTCGGGTGCCCTTTTATTGGGGGATGGTATGAAAAAAGATATAGCAGTTCGTCGCTCGGTTTTCCCAATTGCCGGGGTTAAGGAAATTACAACCCGGGCCCGGGGGGCTACGGGAAATTTTAGATACCCAAAAGTGGAAGGGGAGATCAAA
>NW_026724207.1:0-5011 GCF_029784015.1 Lycium ferocissimum
AAAAGGAATCGAGACACGGGCCCCCCTGCCAACGAATATATAAAAAAGCATGGACAAAATATACCCAAAAAAAAGTAATTTGGAAGAGCACCCCAAATAAAGAGGGGGTCCTAAAGGGATCAAAAACGTGGTCCGTACTCCACAAATGAGAAAAGGGGACGATGAAATATGTACCGATAGAAAAGCGAAAAATGGTAAAACCGAGTCACGATCGAAAAGGTACGAAAAGCAAATACATTTCAAAATAAAAATGTTCTTCAAAATATAAATCAGCATGGGACGGAAATTGGTCGCCCCCGCGGGCGCCATAACACGATAACGCAAAGAAAACCCGTCACATATCATACACGGCATATCGCCATACACGACATCACAACAAATATAAGTGGAACCCCGCCTCGAGCGAGGAACTCGTGAACCATGAACACAAGATAACACCGGAGTACATCATAACGCGCACGAGAACAGAACCTGCCCGGACTCCGCGAAGGATATAACAGAATGCACGAATGGAGTAGTGAGGAATCATATGCATAAAATCAATGTCATAATCCAAAGGATAAGTAAAATAGCCATATTGGAAATTGAAACAATAATTACAACATTTTCTTTCAAAAGTTATAGATATTACATAAAAGGGCGTCGCGGGACCCATGGACGGGTGTAGACCCGAGCCGGGCCCGATGGAAAACATACTCATCCTAGATCATACAAGCTTCTACGAAAATTTCAAAGCAATCCGAGCTTTTCATGAAAGTTATGAGCGTTTTGTAGTTTTCGAATCGTTAAAGAATAAATTCTTTTAGAAATCAAACTTTCATGCAACTTTGGTAAACTAGTAGTTCCAAGGACATAAGGATCAATATTTCATCACATCAATATATGAATATCAAGGAACAAATGCGTATCATAGACATGCTCGGATTCTCGGGAATAGAGTTTCCTCGAAGTTCGTGTCATAGCCTATGTTTAACTAAGGCATGCCAAAGAAAGAAGGTTACTTACATACCTCAAAACGCTCTCCAATATAATCCAAACTCAAGATAAATCCCACCTACGATCCGGGCTGCCCACGATCTATAAACAATTCATAAAATGTCAAACATTAGCTAAAGACTTTTTGGGCATCTAATTCCAATTTTGCCCTTAATTCTACAGAAATTTGGGCAAAGATTGTTACACCTCGCGTTTCGTACATTTGAATATTTCGAGTTAATGGCGGGAAGTTAAGGACGAGGTTATATTTTCCGATTTTGTTTGAATGCGCACGTTGCTTGTAAGTATTATTGGCATGGAATATTAAGGGCAAATTTGGAATTTGGAATTTTTTATTTGTGACTTGTTGAAGAAGTCTTGTGGCCATTCAAGTTGGAGGGACTATGGCCCACATGGATGCAAAATGCATGTGATTAAAAGATGACTAAGTTGGAATTCATCTTTTGTGACTTGAGAAAACTCTAGAAATTTGAAGAAATTTGGAGGGAAAAGAAAAAGAGAAAGAAAACAAAAAAAAAAGAGAAAAGAAGAGCACATGGCCGGCCATGTGCTTGGCCATGTGCATGGCCATGTGCCCCTTGTATATATATATATGACTAAGGAAGACTAATTCATCATTTTAAGATTCTAGAGAAATCAAGAGAAAGAAAAAGAAAGAAGGGGAAAAAGTCGGCCATGGCAGCCAAAAATGGTGCCATGGAAGATGATCAAGAAAAATTTGTTTCTTCATGTTTTCCTACTAAGTAGAAAGGCCCATAATCGACATGGAGTGGTTGTTGGAAGAAGGAAACCATTCCTTCTTGCAAACACCACCTTGGCAGTGGAAAAGGTGGAGAAGGAGGTAAGGTTCAAGCTTATTTTTTTTATGTGTTGTGGATGATTTGCATATGTTGTGGAATGTAGAAATGAAAGAAGTTCATAAAAATATATGGTGTGTGTGTGTGTGTGTGGCCGTGAGTGTGTGTTGTGTAGAATGGAGAGTTAATTGAATTTAGCATGTTTATGTGTTGTTGTGATGTGTAGAAAATGAATGAAATTTATGAAATTACACATGTTGATGTTGGCCGTGTGTAGGGACTGTTTTTGGTAGAATATGGTGAACTAATTTTATATAGCATTTTGGTTGGTTGTCGTTGTAGATTCTATGATGAGAATGAATATTTGATGATTCGTGTTGAAGTTGTAATGGTTATGGGCTGTTTTGGGAGCCAACATAATTTGAATATAGTTCCTTCTTTTTGATGAAAATAATGTTGTTGATGTATGGAGTTGTTGATATAGCTTATGAATATGGAAGAAGGAAATGTATCGTCGTTGTTCCTATGGAAATTGGTGATTTTCGGGTCCAATGGTATGTTGGATGCATTATTTTGAAAATTGAATAGATTGCTTGGAATGTTCTTAAATCGTGTTTGAATGGCCTCGGAATAATATTTGAACGTATGATCATTGGTGTTAGTTTGAATGTGAAGTTATTCGTAAAGGAACATTGTCGAATTGTGGGAAAAGGGGGATTGATAATATTAGAATGCGTTTGAATTGAATATTGATGTTGCCTATATGATTGTTGGTATAGTTGTTGTTGATTTTGGCCGAGTTAAATTCTCGGGGTTGATGAATTTACGGGGGGAAGTGTTTGCCGAAATTTCGGTAGCCAAGTTTCATTTAAGAATCCAATTCTAAATGCACTAATCAACGTTTGGTAAACATGACCAAATTGTAGATTCTGGCGGATTTGCAACTTGGATTTGGAGTAGCAGAAGGAGCGGAAAGAGGTATGTAAGGCTTCACTTCTCTTTCTTGGCATGTCTTAGACGTAATAGGTTTGGACACGGGCCTCGGGGATAATCCCTCTCCTAGAAATCCGAGATTGAAACTAACTACTATTCATTCAGTAGAATTGAATTAGAACTTGCGTGAAATGTCGGAAAAACTTCTTAAACCTCCAGAACTTACACAAATAGGACTCGATTGCCCTAAGATCCTCACAAGTGACGCCATAAATTGTAATATACGTAAATTTGATACGCCACCTCAGCCGACTCGAGGTGGGCCCACTACTCCCGAATTCTCTCCTATTGTCCCATTTGGCTTATTTTCACTCTATAGTTAAGGAAAGCTTTTGGTTATTATTCCGACTACTAAATAATAGTCGTTTTAACAAATCCATTGATCCCAAAGCACGATTCTTTTCCTCCGATAGCTAGTAAATGTTTTCCAAAGTGCTCGTATTTTCCCGTAACAAAGGTTTATGGCAAAGTAAGTTTTACAACAACGACGATGAACATGTTTTACAATGCCATGGATGATGTCAAGGAAGAAAATGCTTACATGATGAATATGACAATGATGATTCCATGATTAAAGGTTCCAAGTTCATGATTTCAGTGACGATATGAGAACGTTAAGCTATTTCTTGAATCCTCAACTCTACTCATGAATAATGTTTTCCTTTAAAGATTCCAAGTATACGAAACGGTGCCTTATGGTCCTGTTTTATGTTTTATCATGATATTAATCTCCATTGATAGTCTCGCCTTATATTAATCGTCCCTTCAAGGTGAGGCAAGCGCCCATAGTTATTCCATAATATAATCGGAGGTTTCCGACCTTACGTCACTCCGATGGATACATGATTTTCTTGGGCTCTCCTGCATGCTTCTATGATCTATGTATATGCAATATGTATATGTACATGGGGTGGGGGGACGGGATACATGGAAAATGGGAAGGGAACTATGTTTCATTACCACCTGGTCAGCTGGCTTATCATCCCGGACGCGGGACGCCCGGACGCGGGATGCCCGGACGCGGGATGCCCGGACGCGGGATTTATGGGCGAGCCGGAGTATTTCGAGCGCGTGGGCGGCCGACGCTGTTCGGTGCTATGATACTATGATACACTATGATACGCTATGATACTATGATACACACCATGATATGCTATGATACTATGATATACTATGATTTAACATGATATGACATAAATTCTATTTTCTATGCCTATGAAAAGAAATGTTTTTTAAAAAAAGGGAAAACAAGCATGCATGGCATCCGCCCCCATGGGGCCCTCACATGCACAGGTTACTTTGTTATCCTATGATATGTTCTATGTTTCTATGCAGATATTGTTCATATGTACAGGTCACCCTTTTACCTCACGATATAATATCTCTTTATTGTTCATGCTTATATCTCCTACTATGTTGCTACTTCTGCCTTACATGCTCGCACATAGCTCGTACCGACCCCTCTTCTTCGGGGGCTGCGTTTCATGCCGCGTGTGTACACCCATGAGCCGATTATAGTATGAGGATGTTCCAGCGAGTTGGTAGGCTCCACTTGTCCCAGCTTGCCGCGAGTTGGAGTATAGATGCCATGAGACGTTGTTCGAGGTTAGAGACTTTGCGTACTTGGGGGCCAGTCGTGGGTAATGGGTTGTCGGTTTGTAAGCCGGCTCCAACAGCCGACATGTTATTACGTCTCGTGTTACGAGTCTTTTATGATGTTAGATTGTACTTGTAGAAAAAAAAAAATTCTATGTATTCATTTCTTACTAATTCATAAGTTCATATGTGTAATAGAAATTAGCGGGTTCGCTCGGCTCCGTATATGGGGTCGGGTGCCCATCACACCCTAGTAAAGTCGGGGTGTGACAAGCATTTTCCCTAGAATAGGCCACCCCGAGAATTTAACTCGGCCATATCAATCAACAACAACAACAACAACCAACCTAACAACATTAATAATCAATCCGAAAGATAATACAACAATAATAGCTCTCTTTTCCATCATTCAACAACTTTCATAAATTCAATTCGACGACTTACCTTCAAGCCAACATCGACGCTTATACATTCACATACTATCCCGAACCCATACCAACAATATTTAAAGACATTCTAAGCAATTCATACAACATTTCCAACAACCCAAATTTTTCTCCAATTCAAATTTTACCCCCAAAACCGAGAACCTCACTTTAACCCATTCCTTATTTTCAATTCATGATTTG
>NW_026724208.1:0-4895 GCF_029784015.1 Lycium ferocissimum
ATTATACGCGATTTTCCGTATAATGCCCGCTCCGAACTCTTTCCCGTCGACTCGTTTGTTTTCCCAACCCTTTTGGAACCCTTTTGAAACTTGTTTACCACCTTATTAACAATTAAGGGAAGTTATAATTTTCTCCAAAGATCATTAAATCATCATTTAACTTATTACTCATAAATCCTTTCCGATACGTATCGCAGCTTGCCTTCCTTCCTCATCTAACCCTTGAATGTTTTTGAAATCTTACTTAGGGTCATCAAATGTAATTCCTTACTTTTTAAACACCGTACACTTCGGCTCTTCGTTAATTCACCGTGCATCAACAAATTTTTCCAAGGAGTAACACCGTGTGCCCTAACCGCTCCAAAAGAGAGCCCTTTACCTAACACAAGCTAAGACTCTACCCGGCTTAATTATCAAGGAGCACAAAACCCAGGGGAGTCCGAACCTCCATGGCTAACGAGTCAAGAACCAATCCTAAGTTACCCATACCACCGCCTTGTGGCTCAAGGACGCCTACTATATTAGTTTCCCCGGATGATAGAAGTACTATAATCTTCGGGCTCCATCCATTTACCCCGCCGAATTTACATCCCCGGACGAAAATCTTGGGCGCGAGCAAGGAACACCGCACAAGGACTCCATATAGATAGTGTCTCCAAATCTTCAAGGAAAGATCCCTCTAACAACCCCAAAACCCGGAGTTGTTTTCGGGATCTTAAACCCGTTAGGAAGCATGGAAAGACTCGACTCTCCCGCATCAACACAACACCCAAACCAACGGGGATGCATCACAATACACCGGAAATCCTTACCCTTCACGAGTAAGAAAAACGGGGAAGTCAAAAGTTTTCGAGTTTTTGAAAGATCCCCTCAAAGCACGACCACCGGAAGAGAACCCCCTTTTGAGTCAATCGTGTCAAAAGAAAGAAACCCTACACAAATCGATTGTAATACTAGGTAATCCCACGAAACTAAAAATTTTTGCCAAAAAGGGGCCCCCCAAACCTACCCAATTTTTTGGGATCAATCATGATCCCGTCTTTAGACACAATATGGCCTAAGAATGGCACAAACTCGCCAAAACTCACACTTCGAAACTTGGATAAAGTGTTTTTTCCTTCAACAACCCATGGAAAACCCTAAAAGACGCTCATGCTCCTCCTTACCTTCGAATATATCAAGATTCATAGAATACAATGACGGAATCCGATAGGGTTTGAAAATGCCATTCATCAATGTCATAAACAGGGGGTATTCGGCCCAAATAAATCACAAGGAACTCGTAAGACTATAACGAGTCCAAAAGTCATCTTCAACATCCTTGGCCTAAATCTTCAATGGTACCGCCCCTCAAAAAAATTTTTAAAATATCGAAACCCAAAGTTGGTCGAACAAGTCATCAATGCGAGAAATGGGATACTTATTAAATGGTGACCTTGTTCAACCGACGAATCTAGCAATTCTCATAGTACGTTTTTCTTCTTCAAAAAAAAAAAACAGAGACCCCAAAGGGGGGAGAACTTGGCCTAAGAACCTCTTACCAACATATCATATAACCGCTCCTTCAACTCTCTCAACCCCCGGCGCCATCCTATACAGAATAGAAATAAAGGGGTTTGACCCAAAATAAATACGTAAATAAAACGGGGTCGGGTGGCATACCCGACAAATCAAGGAAAGACCTCCACACTTTCTATAAGGGCACGGGGCGCAATCAAGGGAGAAGCAACGCTTTTTCACGAAAGGGCTAAGTAATCCCAAAAACCCCTTTAACTAACTTCTTCCCGCGGATATAAAAAAGATCTTCTTTGGCCGGTCGAGTCCCCCCCACTCAACACGAATCCGGTACAACATGACCGTTTTGGGGATAGTCCAATATCAGGGGTACGGGGCAACCAGGGCATACCTAAGATAATATCAAAATCTACCATGTCCAATATCATCAAATCTACCCAAGATCATATCCCATAAAAGAATAAGCAAGAACGAAAGACAGATCAACAAAACCAATTTAACCAGACACATGGAGGCACATCAAGACGATTACTAGTCAATCCCAACCAAAAAAAGGGAACATTAAAAACAGAGATCCCAGATGAAACAAGACCAGTCGAAGACGAATAAAAATGTTACCCGAGATCACGCATCGAGGCCTCCCAAGCCTATCCCAAAAGGGAAAGAAAGGACCACCCCGCCCTCAGCCCGACCGCGCCTCTTTCCGACCGAAACGCCTCTCCAACCCGGGGCCCCCCTCTACCGAGGGTCCTTCACGGGCCCCACCGAGCACCGTCCGACCGAAGAACACCCCCGGGCCCCAGAAGGGGAGTCCTCGAGTCCGGAACCAGAAACTTTCGGGGCCCACCCTCCGGGTCCGGGGGCACCCACGGGAGGGACCGAGCCCACAAACAACCACTGGGTCCCCCGGCCGAAAAAGGAAGCCAAGAACCAGGGGGGCCACCACGGCCCCGGGCGAGAGTAAGAACCACCATAGGCCCCCCAAAAACCCCCGGGGAACCGAACCCCCCAAAAAAGGCCCCGGGGGGACCTGCCCCCCCCCCCCCGTGCTCGAACCATACCCATCATAAGACGTGGCCTCTTCTCACCGGATTTTCCAAGGGTCGAGCCTTGCGTACTCAAACCTAAGATGATCAACCCACCGAAAGGGAAAATCCCAAAGTCACAGGGAGAGATAAGCCAGGAGTGAATATATAAGCCCACTAACAAATCTACGAACCCTCTCCTCCTCCGTGATAACAAAACCCAGCAAAAATACCTAGCCAAAAAAGTAACCGCCCCATACTCGACACCGACATACCCCGCTATCGGGGAAGGAAATCATCTCTAGCCTCCATCAAATTACGCGGCACGTACTTCTCCCAAAAAAGTCGAGAAATGGGTCCAAGTAAAGGGCCCCAACCCGGTCTTCCCTCAAAAAAGTCCTCCACCAAGTCTCCTTTGGAAACCGAAACACAAATAATCCACCCCAGAGACTCCAAAATACCCATCTTATAGAGCCTCTCATCCATATCCACTATAAAATCATACGCCCTAACTACACAAGGACGCCTGGGTGGCTTCTTTTTTTGGAACCTCCCAACAAGCTCCCGACTCGGTCAAAGTCCGAATTTCCCAAACCGAAGCCCCCCGTGACCGGAATATACCAAAGGGGCCCTGGCGTAGGAGCATCCTTAAAGTCCGGCCCCTCCGGGAGTCCGTACCCCTACTCGAGTCTAAACCACCGGAGTAGGGCACCACTCCCAGAGGCTATCAAGATAAAGAAGCCCGGCCATAATATCGTGGAACCCTCGATCGAGGAATTGTGACTCATGGCCGGTCCCACACCTCCTTTTGCCGCCGTGGCCGCCACGCCCGAGGCCAAACGTGCTCGCCCTCCCCTGGGGCCTTCACCCCCGGGGGCCCCACCGTTTTAGCGGTGCACCTCCCCCCCCTGCCCCCCCCCTTTTCCCGGCCCAAAGCCGAGCAGGCCCCCTCTCCCTTTGGGATGGTAGTTGGTCCCACCACCGGAGAGAATAAATGAATCGAACCAATTTGTAAATTCTAGATACCAATTTGAATAAAGTAGACGAAGGGAATGAAAGTGGGAAATTTACAAAAGCCCCACCCCTCTCGGATGGACAACCATCGTACCCAAACCGCAAGACTCTACTAGACATGCTTTTTTTACTTATAAAACCGGAAACCCCTACCACCTTGTTATGCCCCAACCGAGGGAACGTGCGGGCACCTACCATATCCCACCCGTAGGCCAACTCGTCCCTATTCACCACTCAATAAATAATAATGTAAACCCAATCACCGAATATAAAAAAAGTCTACATAATAGACAAACAAATTAAGTGCAAAATATTAACAATCCCAAAACCCCGCCCTACAAAAAGCCACTAAATAAATTCAAAATCCGAAATACGACAGGTCTAAAAGCCAAAAAACCTCCCCGAATAACCCAAGTGCTCACCCCAAAAAGCTCGTCACCCCCAGAAAGGGTTTATCCTACGAACTCGACTCCCAAAAGAAGGAAGGGAGAATCGACAACCAAGACCCAGTAGTATTATATGTCGACAAAAGGGGAGATAACATATGCAAAAAAAGAGGCCGAAAAAGTAGAAGCTCAAAACGATATAACTCAACACAACCCAAAGTATCAAATTAACAAATTTACCAAGTCTAGCAAACTATTAATACAACCACAAGTCCAAAGTACTACCTCAAGAATTACTATAAGTCCAAGTATCAATAAGATCATCCATCAAGTCCAAACACAATACCATAAGTAAGTATTAGATAAGCAATGCAAAAGCACCATACACACACGCTTAGCGAAAAAATCTCATTGCATCAAAAGGACCCGGGGGACCGCGTCCAGTACCTACCGTGGGCATTTCCCATCCAATAGTCAATGTTTCAACCTCATACAAATAATGTTTTTGTGATACGGGACCCCCACCAAACAAATGTTAGGGGAGCAACCCCCTCCCAAATATGTATAAAGAGGTATACGATAACAATGCCAAAAGAATACAAAGAATTAATCATAAAAATGGACTCATATCTCAATCATTATATCAAAACATACTTGTCACGACCCAAACCAGGGGCGATCGACACCCAAGACCCTACTCCCCGAGTGTCATACTACTATTCCATCCGGGGTCACAACCCTTTTTGGGAAACTTTTTTCTAAAATGACTCTTCCGTCAAGTAAAATGAAAAAACCCTTAAAAACCTTTCCAAATCGTACCCCCTTATATTAACAAAGGAAACATTTAGTCACAATAAAATGTTTAAAAAAAAAACATAAAAACACATCGACCTATAGGTCGTTTTTAAAACCGTCGACATCTCGCGCATTATCCACAGGATATCCAAAAATTTAA
>NW_026724209.1:0-5746 GCF_029784015.1 Lycium ferocissimum
TTTTTTTTTTTTAATTTACTTTTTTTGGGGATTCTTTTTCAATCTACCCCTTTTTTTTTCCTTACTTTTCCCCCTTTAATCTTATTACCCTTTTTCCTGATCTAATCAAACCCCTTTAAAATCCATTCCCTAATTTATGTTAATGTGTGAATCTTAACATACTCATCTATGATTAGTGATCAAGTAATACAACTAACATAGCAATCCAAAGAAGGATGCATTTTACTTAACTCAACCATTAATTATGAGTCAATATCTACATCCGCTCCAATTAATAATTTCTGTCCCATAGGGATACTCAAAATAGTAGTATGTCTAGCTATCTGTACCATCTATGTAATGTCGCTTTTCCCATTCTTCGATACTCAGAGTTTACTTCTAGCGTCATCTTTCCCTTTTCTTCCCATCTTAAATTATTCCTCTCTTTCCCGTAATCGACTTATAGTAATCGTAAATTCATTTTCCCTTAAACCTGCCATCTTTATTTTCAAGGATTTAAGTCTCATGCGCAACTATACTCTTTTACTCTTGTGTTGCACTCAACATTGATTTCAAAACCAATCATAATCATATCGTATTTGCCGTTGATGATAGCCTTGCTTTATCACTTTATCGTGGTATGGTAAACTCATAACTCATGGCCACATTTTTCTTTCCAACTTATTCCTTTATATAGTTTACTCGTTCTGTCTAGGTATAGGATATTCGTAGGAGAGGCATCTTCCTCGTCTCGTAATACAACTACTTCTTAAGCGCGCATACTTCGCATATTTCCTTTTCTTTCTATACCTATACTTATTCCTTTACATTCTTTCCTCCTCAATTTATCTTATTACCTTCCATTTTATAATCAATCTTTTATTCCTTGCACAAGAAACCCTATTCTTAACTCAGTACCGCTTTGTTCTTTAGAATATATTACTCCTATACAATCCATTCTCCGCTTCCAAAAATTATTCTCTTCATTATGATCATCCCTACTCATCCTTATTGTGCTGATCTTTTTCCTAACAAACGTTCTATTTCGTTATTCATCTTTTCGTAGTCTTAGTCTTTTACATCTAACCACAGATATCACTCGTGATCTCGATTATATAAATTACAAACTGCTACTACTTTGCCATACCACTATGCTCCAGTTTCTTTTTCGACTTGGCTTTCTTTTTCCTTTTACTTGCTATCATTTCGTCATGGCGAAACCTCGGCGTCGGACTTTCCCCTAACAAGGTCTTATAAGCTTTCTTATCTACTGACCCATGGCTCACTTATTGGTTTCACACTTGCATTCACTAGTTATTCATATAGAACATGTCACATCGTTAGTCATTTCCTCGCTATACTTTACTTTGTATTACAGTTCTTGCTATGCTCTCATTATATCTTGATCATAGTCAACTCTATAGAGTGTCACTTCTTGATCTCATTCGCAAGCCTGCTTATAAAATAGAATAAGCCTCGTGAAGTAAGCATACTTAACCTGTTACTCTTTCTGATCAGCCCCATTACACTTACCACATAAGTTGTCTTACCAATGTATTCACATTCGTTATTGTCACGACCCAACCCCGTAGGCCGTGACTAGTGCCCGAGTTGGACACTTGTACGCACCTGTTAACTATAATCATCCACAACTAGCATAATAAAGAACTTATTAATAAAAAGACAAGACGTCATCTCAAAACTGTCGCATTATATAGATGTATCATAGCAACCTGTCTCCTGGGGAGTTACAACTTTCAACAGACATCATAGTACATAAGCCGACAAGGCTATCATAATATAAGGGAACATCCCCGCCATACACGAGCCGACAAGGCTATCATAACACACGACTCCCAAAACATATATGTTTATATCTACGCAAGAGACGACAAGGACATCCCAAAGCATATATATATATATACGCGTCACTACTACGAATGGGAGCGTCCCAAACATAAATCATACGGACGTATTTAACCTAAATAGTAATTATATACAAACCCACACATATGTCTACGGACCTCTAAGAGTAACAACAAGATCATATGACGGGACGTGGCCCCGCCGTACCCCGGATAGACACATATATACAAAAAGGATCGTACCAAAAAGCTAGGCTCGGAACAAATGGAGCACTCCAAGATAGCTGAATGGATATCCGGCGGATCACCAAAACGAGCGTACGTACTGCGCGGCATGAAACGCCCAGAAGAAAGGGGGTCGGTACGGAATATGCCGAGCATGTAAAGCATGAAATACAAGAAACGGGATCATACGAAATAAGGGTATAGTAAAACTAGTACAATAACCGAGAAACCACAAGGCTTACCTTGAACATAAATCATACGTGTCAATATCATACCCAGCCCGTTATAGGACTTAATGACATAACTAGATAATCATCTTGTACATATGCATATATAACGTGTCCCGGCCCTCTAGTGAGGGACTCGGTAAATAAAATCATCATATAAATGTACATATAACGTGTCCCGGCCCTATAGTGAGGGACTCGGTGAATAAAGTCATCATATGCCATCCTGGCCGCCATCCCCGTATCATCATATCATCATGTCATCATATCATCATATACATATACATATAACGTGTCCCGGCCCTCTAGTGAGGGACTCGGTGAATAATGCAGTGGATCTGTGCACAAAAACATGTCCTGGCCCAAGACTCAGTGAAAGATGTAACAAAGATGCACGAAAAGTAGTGAGTAACCATATACATATATAAATCATCTTTTGAGACTCAATAGATAAGTAAGACTAATCAACGCTCGAAAGTCGGGATAATAGTCGCACTCGCAGTTCTCTTGAATATCATTACGAACTATATCAATAATACCTCAGAGATCATAGAAATGTATTAAGTTAATCCGAGTTAGCTTATAAAAGTTATGGACATTATTCATTATGGAATCCTTTAGAAATAGGAACTTTTATGCATCATTTACTATTCAATCATATAAAAGACTCGACGGTAATAGCTCGATCATCCCGAGGGTTCTAACATCAAGAAGTGAATAAGAATCATAAATCATGCTCGGAACTTGCGAATAGAATTTCTCCAAAGCTCATATCATATCATACTTACATCTAGGACATGCCAAAAGAAAGAAGGGATAGGCTTTACATACCTTTAGCGTTTACTCGCAACACAACCCGTATATCTGCCCAATAGTACTTTAACCTATATTAAGATATCAAGGACTACGATTAGGCTACGAGGGAATTCAAAACGTATTCTAACGTTAACTCATTTCTAAATAATTTGACGACATCTCCTTTACATTCAAATCAACCACATACGAAATAAGCCAACACCAATGATCACATGTTCGAGTGCTAGCCCGGGACCATTCAAACAAGACTCGAGGACACTTCGGACAACTCGCACAATATTCAAAACAGCCCGACCAACATACCATACAACCCGCAATCTTCCAAACTCAACAAGAACAACAACAACACATTCTTTCCTTCCAATTTCACAAATCCTACCAACAACCACACGTTTAGCAACATCATTTATATAAATGCAAGAAACTATATTAATATCATATTAGCTTCTACAACAGCCCACAAACAATTACAACTCCAACTTGAACCATTAAACCTTCATTCTCACCATAAAATCCATAACAACAACAACCAAAATATCAAGTAAATCAATTCACCAATTTCTCCTAAAACAGCCTCTACACGGCTTGGACAGCTTTCCAACATCAACATACACAATTTTTATACATATCTACACATTACAACATGCTCAAATCACCCTTAATATAAACAAAAGAAAGTTAAACCTTACCTTAAACACTTGACTTCTCAACTTGACTAGAATTTGTGCCTTGAATTAATACTTGTCTTTGTTACTCCAATGACTACTCCACGTTGTTATACACCCTTTAAAGAGTTGAAATGCTTGAAGAAAATATTTTTTGATCAACACCAAGAACTTCAATCTCGGCCAGCCATGGCAGAGAGTCTCTCTCTCTATCTCTTAGTTTTCTTCGGTTTGTAAGTGAAGAATGAATTGGATAGTTGATGAATGAATCATCAATTTACTATATATAGGAAGTCCATGGGCTGGACATGTGTCCCACCCAATGTTTGAGCCAATTACACTTGGCCATGTCACGGGTGGGGCCCACACGGCCACTATGGCCAATTAATGAAGTGATTAAATTTTTTAATCCCACTTAATAATCTAATCATGATTAATTAATCTCTAATCTCCATTAATATTTCTATACCAAATAAAATTTATAAGCAACTTGTGCATTAAAACAAAATCGGAGGTTAAAAGTCTCTACCTCGGATTCCAAAATAGTCTTGTCCTTAACTTGTCGCGATTAGCTTTAGAATATCCCAATGTTTAAAAATACATGATATAACATCCTTCCCCCCTTTAGAACATTCGTCCTCGAATGTTAAACTAGTCTCACCAAGTCTTACAGGGACTTCGGGGGAGTCTCTTTTATTGTTATAACATATAGCTTTATTTACCAATCAATATAATCAACGAGGAGTTTAGATTACACAGGGCATAGGAAACAAGTGAGGATATTTCTTCTTCATCTCCTCTTCAGCTTCCCAAGTCATTTCCTCCCGTTATTGTTTCGCCACAATACTTTAACGAAGCCACGTCTTTAGTACGCAACCTTCTCCCGACGATCCAAGATAGCTATAGCCGCTCTCCTCGTAAGATAACTCCTCTGTCACCTGGATATCATCTATGGGAAATACTCTGGAAGGATCACCAATGTATTTACGAAGCATAGACACATGAAACACTGGGTGTACTACTTCCAGATCAGATGGTAGGTCTAATTCATAGGCAACCTTGCCTATCTTACGGACAATCTGATAAGGTCCAATATATCTTGGGCTGAGCTTCCCTTCTCGCCAAATCTCATAGCACCCTTCATGGGTGATACTTTCAAGAATACCCCAATCACCAACCCGGAATTCTAAGTGTCGACGCCGATTATCCGCATATGACTTCGTCGACTCTAAAGAGCGCTAATAACCTTTCCCCGAATGAGAGTTTCACTTTATCAACCGCTTGCTCTTCGTGGTCGCTCCAAGCCCCCGCCCATCGGCGTGTAGCCGAACCGCGTCGGGGGCACACCGGCTCAACCGGGCACGGGCCTTTGTAGCTATCCGGCCGGAGCCGGTCTCACTGTTCCGTAGACTTGCCTTCGGCGCCCGTGGCCTTCCTCGGAGGCATCGCTCGAAAACATAACATTCCGTCGAAGAGAAGAGTCATCCCGATAACACGCCTATCGCACGATCTAAGATCAGAAGGAAAGATAACATCTTAAATGTCCTGTAGCCTCCTGTTTATAGATGTGGTGCACAACACACCGATAAACAAGACTCTACGAGACACGGTCTGTAGACATTCCGAGGACGAACTGCTGGCTACGTACCCCCCGTCACGACCCAACCCCGTAGGTCGTGACTAGTGCCCGAGCTGGGCACCTATACGCACTTATCAAACAGAATCACATACGGATGGCTTATATATCTATAAATATCAAACGTGGCTCCGAATGGACGCATACAAACACATAAACGAAAGCGAAGGGCATAAAATAAAAACCCTGTCAAAACATATACCCGGCGACAGTCCTCGAGGGCCGCCCCAAAAACCAAACCCCAAATCGGGATCCGAACAAAAAATACTAAACATCTATGTCACAAACCTCTAATAAGAAAAAAACATTTGGGGGGGGCCCCCCCCTGCCCCT
>NW_026724210.1:0-5445 GCF_029784015.1 Lycium ferocissimum
TGGTATATACTTTTGTTGATAGTATATATTTATTAGGTACGGGGGGGCCCCGTCCTTATATGATTTTTTTTTTTGGGGGTCGTAGACATGGGGGTTATGGTTTTTCCGGTCTATGTTTAATTTTATGTTTGGGGGCCTTCGGGGGCAAAATTTGGGTACATCGTTTTTTTTGATTGAGACTTTCCCAAATTTTCCCTTTTGTACATATTTTGTATTATGCGTTAATGGGCTATATGTGATCAATTGTATTTACAAGTTTGTATCAAATTTAGTGTGTCAATGCCCAAATTGACACAGTTGCCTAGGGGTTGGGCTGCCCCGATCTTTGGGGGGGGGGTTTTGGGGAGTTTAGTACCAGCCTTGGGGTTTAAATTTCCCGGATTATTGTGGGTTTTTTGAGCCTTGTTAGTTTTTTCCAACCGATCACCTGAGAAAAAACCCCCCGGACATTTATAGGTGTTCCTATTCTTCTTGATTCTAGATTGTGCATGGGCTTGAACTTCCGTTAGGATCATTCTTACGTGTCCATTAATTCGTGCCTCGTGAGAATCGCTTTAATTCGTGCCGCAATTTCTAACCTAGTGAACAATAGTGCTATGAGGTGCACATTGGTTGTGCTATATAACGATGGATGCGCTGTGCTTCGGAATTCTATCACAGTTCGTATGCAGGATCGTAAGTTGTGGTTGCGTATATTGAGACGTATCCTTACTATTTATTCTCATGATGTTTATTCATTGATTGATCCAGGTTCAAACTTATCCCATGTGACCCCTTATTTTGCTCTTGATATGGGTATGAAATAATCTTGTTGGAACCTTTGTTGTTGATACTTTCGGGTGTTCCCGTTATTGCTTCTGAAAGGTATAGAAATTGTGTTGTTGTGATTAAACGTCGTGAGACCATGGCTGATTTGTATGAACTTGAGATGGTGGATTTTGATGTAATTACGGGGATGGACTGTTGTTCCGCATGTTATGCTAATGTGGATTGTCGCCATAAGTTAGTTCGCTTCGCCTTTCCCGATGAGCCCGTTATCACAGAGAGGTGAAATTGCTAAGCCAAGGATAGATTTATCTTATCTTAAGGCTTATAAGATGATTACTAAGTGGGGTGCATTGGCCTATTGGTTAGTTGTTAATGATACAAAATTCGTAGTACCCGAATTTGCATCCTGTTTCACAGTTATGATTATCCCAAAGTGTTTCCGAAGCATTCCCCGGGTATTCCTCCCGATAGGGTTATTGATTTTGGGATCGATGTTGGTTCCCGACACCCAACCTATTTCTATCCCTCTTTATCGTATGGCCTCAGCGGAGCTAAGGAGTTAAGGGACCGCCTGGAAGGACTTGTTGGATAAAGGTTTCATCCGACCAAGTTCCTCACCTTGGGTACTCCGCCTTGTTTGTCGTAAAGAAAGATACGTTCTCTTAGGATGTGCGTTGATTACCGTCAACTTAATAAAGTGACCATTAAGAATAAATATCCTTGCCTAGGATGTATGATCTATTTGACCAACTTCAGTGGTGCTAAGTTCTTTTCAAAGATTGACTGAGGTCCTGGATATCATCAATTGAAGATAAAGGAGAAGGATATCCCGAAAAATGTAAACAGCATGGCAAGTACTTTGAGTTCCTAGTTATGTCCTTTGGGTTGACCAACGCGCCTGCTACATTCATGGATCTGATGAATTGTGTGTTTAAGCCTTATCTAGATCGTTTCATTAGTCTGTTCATTGACGATATTTTGGTATATTCTAAAAGCCGTGAGGATCATGCTAATCATTTGAGAATAACTTTGACAATACTCGAGGAGAACGAGCTTTATGCGAAATTCTCTAAGTGTGAATTCGCTCGAGTCCGTGGTTTTCAGTCAGCGTGGGCGACTGGGGATGGCATTAAAGTAGACCCTCAGAAAATCTTAGCAGTTAAGTATTAGCCTAGACCAACTAGTGCAATGGAAATTCGTAGTTTCTTGGGTTTGGAAAATTATTACAGAAAGTTTGTGGAAGGTTTTTCGTCCATAGCCTCGCCATTGACTAAATTGACACGTAAGCATCGCTAAGTTTCCCCGTTGGTCCGAAGCTTATGAAAGAGTTTCGAAGAGCTTAAGACAAGGTTAACTTCGGCTCCTATTTTGAATTTACTTTCTGGGTCTGGTGGATATGTGGTGTATTGTGATGCTTCTAGAATTGGTTTGGGTTGTCTGTTGATGCAGAACGGTAAGGTGATTGCTTATGCTTCGCATCAGTTGAAGAATCATGAGAAGAATTATCCGACTCATGACTTGGAGTTAGCTGCCGTTGTATTTGCCTTAAAAATTTGGCGTCATTAGTTGTATGGTGAGCATTGTGATGTTTTTACTGACTATAAAAGCTTGCAATACATCTTCAAACAACGAGAGTTGAATCTCAGATAGAGGAGGTGGTTGGAGCTGTTAAAAGATTACAACTTGAATATCTTGTATCATCCTAGTAAGGCTAATATGGTTGCTGATGCTTTGAGTAGATAATCTATGGGCACGTTGGCTTATCTGCGTGCTTATGACATGCCCATGGGGAAGGAGATTCAAGGCTCGCGCCTGGGATTAGGCTTGATGAAAACCGAAGATGGGAGAGTTAGTGGAATCACTCCATCACGGTCCGACATTGTAGAAAGGATTAAATCCAAGCAATATGATGATGAACTTTTGGCAAAGCCGAGAGATTGAGTGGAAAGGGTGAGTACACTTCGCATCGTAGGTACCGGTGATAGCGTCTCGCGGTTGCAAGGACGATTGTGTGTTCCTCGCTATTGATGGTCTTCGACAAGAATTAATGGATGGAAGCTCATAGTTCCAAGTATTCAGCTCATCCGGATCCATCAAATGTATAAGGATTTGAAACAACAATATCGTGGAAGAGCATGAAGGTTGATATTTCTAACTTTGTGGCTAAGTATTTGAATTGTCAACAGGTGAAGGCTGAACATCAAAGGCCTGGTGGCTTGGCTCAAAACATTGAGATTGCTCAATATGTCACACCCTTAATCCGATAGGGTGTGATGGGCACCCGATCCTTACGTAGGACCGAGCGAACCCGCTGACTCTCGTGACACTCATAATCGTACTGGGCCCTTAAATCATAACATAAATACATAATGAAAGTTTTTCGGAAATCAAACATGCTTTTCATCTTTTTTCAAATCAAATAAAATCTGTAATCGTATGAAATCTATAACGTAATACATAATGATACATCGGCTTATGGGGCCGCTTACAAGACTGACATATCATACATGACACTGTCTGCAAAGTCTCTAACACGGAACACGATACCATAACATAATACGCTGAGTCGGCAAAGACCGGGAGAAAGTGAGTTCGCCAATCCCGCTGGGAGCATTTCTACTAATATCCTCAAATTATCCGGGTGTACCGCGCGTACGAAACGCAGCCCCGAAGAGCGGGGCCGTACGTGAATATGTACCGAGTATGTAAAGTGTGAAATATAGAAAGCGGGATCATACCTGAAGTAAAAAAGAGTACGTAAAATCATAAGACTTGCCTTGAAAACATATATCATGTATGTCAATGTCATAAAACTGGTCGTAAAAACATATAGCGTGTCCCGCCTCTAGCGAGGGACTCGGTAAGTAAAATCATAATATACATGTATAAAATGTACATATAACGCACCCCGACCCTCTACATTGTGGGACGCGGTAAATAAAATCATGTCATCATCATGTATGCATGCGCAAATATATATATATATATATATATATATATATATATATATATATATATATATATATATATATATATATATATATATATATATACCCGGCCCTTTAGCCAGGATTCGGTGAATAGCGGTCCCGGCCCCGCTAGCAAGGGACTCGATATGCCATCCCGGCCGCCATCCCCACATCATCACATCATCGTGTATATATATATATATATATAGCGTGTCCCCCCTCTAGTGAGGGACTCGGTGAGTAATGCAATGGAATGTGCACGAATGCGTGTCCTGGCCCGGGACTCAGTGAAAAACATATTGAGCTTCGCACGAGCAGAGTAGTGAGAAACCATATGCACATAAAACATTATCAAAGACTAAATGAAGCAATCAAAGCGAGTCGTCATTTGAAAATCGGGACAAAAGTTATATCAAATATCTTCGACACTACTTTAAAACATAACAAACATCATAAGCATATCAAAAGACCGTAGGGATCATAGTCATACGTCAAACCAATCCGAGTCTGTTCGGAAAGTTACGGACCTTATTCACCTTAGACTTCCTACGAACATATCGAAGCAATCCGAGCCCTTTCCGTGAAAGTTACTCGTTCGTAGTTACGGAATCATTTAAGAACAAAACTCTTCTGAAAACAAAACTTTTATGCAACTTTTGAAACTTAGCCATACAAAAACATAAGATCCATAATTCGACTACATTAAGAATACGAATATCAAGAAACGAATAAGAATCATAAACATGCTCGGATTGCAAGAATAGAGTTACCTCGAAACTCGTGTCATAACTTACTTTTAGCTAAGACATGCCAAAGAAAGAAAGGTTGAGCTTTACATACCTTAGCCGCTTCCTAAGCTAATCCAAACTTGAGTCTCGATTTCTCACGATCTACAATAATGTCATTAGGCATCAACCATTAGTCATAAACACCGAAGAACTCAAATCCAAGCCATCATTTATTTACAGAAATTTGGGCAGCATCTCTCCTATAAATTCAAGAACCCCGCGAATTCAACTCGGCCAAATCAACAACAACCATACCAACAATCATACTAATCAATATCCATAAGTGATTCAAAACGCATTCTAGCGTTAATAATTCCTTTCTACACAATTCGACGACATTTCATTTATATTCAAATAAACTACATACGATCATTTCAATACCAATGCTCACATATTCAATTACTAATCCGCAACCATTCAAACAAGATTTAAGAACATTCCAACCAATCCGCACAATATCCAAAACAACCCAAACCATAGGCCATTCCACCCTAATCTTCCAACTACATTAGGAACATGGATGACACATTTTCTTCTTCCGAATTCATAAACAATATCAACCATCCACACGTCTACAACATTATTTCCATAAATTCAAGAAAGCATATTAGAATCACATTAGCTTCCAAACGGCCCACACGATTACAACTTCAATCTTGAACCATTAAACCTTCATTTTACAACATAAAATCCACAACAACATCAACTAGAATACTAAATAACATTAATTCATTTTTCCTACACCATGCATACTTACACGGCCAAACTTCCACAACACAACTTCATGGCTTCATTCATTTATACATATCACAACACACACAACCATTTATAAAACATGTAAAGGAAGTTAAACCTCACCTTTTCCAATCAACTTCTCCACTTTAGGCTTGCTTCGCAAGAATGAACGCTTCGGCCGCTCC
>NW_026724211.1:0-5406 GCF_029784015.1 Lycium ferocissimum
GTGTTGGAGTAAACGCTAAAGGTATTAAATACCCCTTCTTTCTTTTGGCTTCCCTGAGGTATGTAAGATAAGTTTGAGCTTTGGGTTTTTATTCTAAGTTCCCGGGGCATTTTTTTGTTTTTTAAATTCCCCTTGATATTAAATTCTTAAAATAGTCGAACTACGCCCTCGATTTTCATTGATCGGGTAGTAAATGATACTAAAGTTTTATTCTGAAAAAATTCTATATTGACTTGGGCCATAACTTTTTAAAAGGGTCTCGTATTAACGATAATGTCTATGATCACGGCGTTATACGACATAGTTTGTAATGATATTCAAAAGTCGAGTTGACTATTTCCGATACTCGAGCGGTTAATCTCTATATTGAGTCTCAAAGATTATTTATTTATGGTTGCTCCTACCTCTTGGGCATGTTGTTATTATTCCCCGAGTCCGGGCGGGTATTTATCGTGGGTTTCCATTATTCCCGAGCCCCTTTAAGAGGGACACGTTATATGTTTTGTATTGATGATATGATGACATGATGATATGATGATACGGGGATGGCCCCCAAGATGGAAAGTGATTTTTCCGGCCCCTCCTGGGGCCCGGGACACGTTATATCTTCCCTTTTACATTAAATTCCTTTCATGTAGTTATTGATTTAGCTCTGTGTACGGTGCCCGGCGGGGAAATTTGGACTCGGGGTTTGGGGGAATTCTTATTTAGGGCCCGATATATAGGTGATCCCCAACGGTGTTAAACCCCGTTAATTTGGGGGATTAGGTTACTTTAGGTTGGGTTGGCAGTATATTTGTTGTGACGACGTTCAGTGATTTCTTGGATCTTGGTTTGGTTTGTTGACTTTTTTTAAAATGGACCCTAACCTAGGACCATTCTATTTGGGGCTAAAAAATACTTTTCCAAAACTTGGGTTAAACTTTTTGGGTCCCTTTCCCCCTTTTTAGTCTTAAACGAATCTTGAAGATAGCTAAAAAACACGAACTTAAAATTTTTTACCTTTCAACTCTTTTCCCCCCAAATTTGGATTTGGCTCCCTTAACCTATAGAACAAAAGAAGTTTAAACTCCCAATTTCATCACAAATCAAAACCCCCTAAGTTTTCTTCAACTTTTAAAAAATTAAAAACCAAATGGGGTTCTTAATTTGCAGAATGACACAAAATTTGAAGATTTGAAACCCTAACGTATTAAGGAACAAAATTTAATAACTCCGAAACACAAAAAATTTTGGGGGTTTTTTGGGGGAAAATTTCCCGATTTTTTTTTTAGCAACAAACCCTAGGTAGATTTGATAGAAAAAATCTAATCCAATCGTAATTATGAAATTAAAAAAAAAAAATAGAAAAAAATTTAAAAAAAGAAAAGGATAGATAATTTGACACAAATTAAGCCCTAATTTGAACCCAAAAGTTATGAAAACAAAAGACCTTTAAATTAAAAAAAAAAAAACCCAAATTCCTAGGATGCCCGAAGGGATTTGGAACCCACAAAAGCCCTCTCGCTCCTCTTTCCCAAGGCTAAACAAGCTCTCAACTCTCAAAGTTTTACAATATCAAATATCAATATCCAAAATAGTCTAAACCTTCCATGAATGTTATATCCGGTGTTTTGTACTTGGATTTTTCCCAAAAAGGGAAATCGAGATAAATTTAAGGACAAGATTATTTTGGGATATGAGATAGAGATTTTTAATCCCGATTTTAAAAACAAAATTCCCACAAACTTGCATAAATTTCACTTAGTATAGAAATATTAGTGGGGAAAAAGGGATTAATTAACCATGATTAGATTATTAAGTGGGGATTAGTGATTAATTAACATTAATAAAGTCATTAGTGTCTAAGTGGCCCCCTTTATGGCATGGCCAAATACGATTGGTCCTTTGCCATGGGGGGGGCACGTGTCCCCCCTTTGGGGTGCATATAAAAACCTAATTTGATGACTAAGATTGGGTCATTCGCCCCTTAATTCATCTTAAACACGAAATTGAACTAGAGGGGAATTCAAAGCCTTTTTACGACTCACGGCCATGGTGTGCTCTTTAAGCTCCGATTTTGGTCCCAAAAAACCCAATTTTTCCTAAGGTATTCCAATCAATTGAAGGTGATTAGCAATGTGGATTTGATCATTGGGGCAACGAACGTTTGTTATTTAAATTCCCCTTCGGCAATTAAAGGGAATTAAGGGGTTTAAAGGTAAGATTTAATTCTCTTTTACATGTTTTAGGGGGGTTTTTTGGACTTGTATAATTTGGTAGATGTGAATTGGATAAAAAGGGGTTGTATGTTGATGTTGAGGTGATGTTTGGGCCGTGTATGGGGTTGTTCAAATTAATAATGGTAGATTAATTTTAATTAGTGTGGTAGTTGTTGTTGTCATGGATTATATGATGAAAGTAAAAGGGAATTTGAGGGTTTAAAAAGTTGAAGTTGTATTTGTTTTGTGGCTTTTTAAGAACTTGTTGTGATTTTAAAGGGTTTTTCTTGTGTATGAATAATTGATGTTGTTGTCGTGTTTTTGTTTGATATGATTCACAAATTTGGATGAAAGGAACGTATAAGAAACGAAATTGGTGTTTTTGATGTATTCGTAGATGTTCGAAAATTTTCGGGCATTTTTATGTTGTGATTAGGGGCTTTTTGGGGGCGTGTTGTTTTTTTTGAATTGGAAAAATTAAGTTAGTTAAGATTATACATTGTTTTTTGGAATGGTTGGATGTTATAAGGTCGTTTCGATGAAGTGTTTGGCTATAGTTATTAGGAATAACTTGAATATGTCGTAGTCGTTAGGTTTAATCTTTTATTGAATGTTGTAATGTGGGGTGGTTGGAATTTTCGGTACCTTGGGACATTTTTGAATCTTGTTTTGGCTAGTCTTGATATAGTACTTGAACGTGTGGTATGGATTTGACTTGGTTGTTTTATATTTGGCTTGAATATGGGGGGAAATGCCCCCAATTTTCTAGAAATAAGTTACTAACGTTGGAATACGTTTTAAAACAATACTTTTTGAACCTTTCCGTAGTTTAAACCATAGTTCTTAACGTCTTAATATAGGTTGAGAAAACCGGGGCCCGGTTTTACTCGTATTTATCACGGATAAGCGTTAAAGGTATGTAATTTACCCTTTCTTTCGTGTGATCCCCCCAAAAAAAAAGATGGAATGTATAACTCCTATTCTTAGAGACACTAGGTGGCTAATGTCCTTGGCTTTCCCCAAAAAAAAATTTTTTTATCTTGATCGTGTCATGATTCGAGGGTTATTTGATATAATCTATAGTGACATTCAAGAATACTTGACATAGGTAAATCTTTTTTATACTTTTAGTGTTAGTTCTTCTACATATTCTATTGAGTCTCGGATGACAATTTAGTTTGCTAGGTTTTCATTTTTTCGCTCGTGCTCGTTTTTATATCTTTTTCCCCAAAATCCGGGCCAGTATGTTTTCGTGCAGGTTTCAGCATTGTTCACCCGAGTCCCTCCTTAGAGGGCCGGGACGGGATATGAGTATGATGATGTAATAATGGATGGGTCCCGGGGATGGGCCGGGCATGGCCCCCTGTTTACGACATTCAATAGGGCCCTAATGGGGGATATGATATTGATATATTTTTCCCTGATTTTTATTCCATAAGGACGGGGCGTTTATTTTTTTGATTGTGTCCAGCTCTGGAAACCCTTTTTTTCGGTTTAAGATCTTCCTTTTTATTTCCCCCTTTTCTACTCGGTCGACCCGTGCGGCCCCCTTTTTTCGAAATTTTCGTTTAAAAGCCGCATCCTTTCTTTAACCTCCCGGGTTGGGGGCTTCTACTCAATTTTCCGGGGAAGGGTCTTTTGGGCCCCGGGGCTTTTTTTTTCGAATTTTTTTTAAAAAAAATATTTATGTTTTTTCCGGGGACCGGGGAAATTTTGTGTATTTCCTTTTCGATACTCGGGGGTACGGGACATATGTGTGGGTTGTATATAGATGTTGTTGGTTTTGTCAATATGATTTATTTTTGGGGTGTTCCCTCGTAGTGGGGAAACCCCCCCGGCTTGCGTATTATGTTATGCCCATTAATTGTGACTCGCCAAGACGGGGGTTTTCTTGATATATATATATATATGAAAGTTCGAGATAACGTCGTCTTTTCAAACTTCATGTTTTGTTTTTGTTTCGGTTTGACTATATCTAGTAGGTACGTATCCTTAAATACCCAATTCGGGCAAAAGTCACCCGGCCCCCGGGGTTGGGTCGTGACAAAAGGTATCGAGAAGCATTCTCCTCGGAGTGTCACGGACCGGGGTCTGGTAAATCTTGTTTTTTCGGTGTGTTTTGCACCCCTCTATAAACGGGGAAACTACGGGGACATTTAGGATATTATCTCCCTTTTTCTAGATCGTGCGATAGAGCTATATTATCGGATAATCCTCCCCCGATTATTTGTGTACGGCGTTCCCAAAAGACGAGGGGGGCGAGGAAAAAGGGGAAATCGGTAGCCGGAGATACAACCCGGGGGCGGAGAGTTACTGGGCCGTGCCCCATCTTCCCGAGGGTTTTGCTCCGGTCGGCGAGCTGCCCGCCCCCGCCCCCTCCAGGGGGAACTCGGAAGCCCTGGGCTCCCCGGGTCGGCTCCACCGCCCCCTCCCCCGGGGCCCCCTTTGGGCCTCCGGGTCCCGGCCGGGGGGCCGGGGGGTAGGTCCCTGAGAGACGCGGGGGTTTGGTTCCCGGGGGGTTGGTGGGGAAAGGGTCGCGGGCATGGATCGGGGGTTGACCCTGGGGGAATTATTTTGGGCATTTTTGCGTATTCAAAAATTTGGAGAAATTTGAATTTTGGGATGAGGTTAAATGTTGATTTGAATTAATGAATGTGTGTATTGTTCATGAAAAATATTGGGGTGGAATTACCAAAGGGAAAGGGTAAGGACAAAATCGGAATTTTGAAAACTTGTTTCATGAAGTTGTTAAGTAGAAGGTTATTGGGCCAAAAAAAAAAAAGATAAAAATTTGGGGCCCAAATTTTAAAGGGTGGCCGACGATTCATGGCCCAACCCCCTGAATCTTTAACCATTTTTTCCCCTGTGCAAAAATTTTTATAAAAGGGGTAAGCTCGCAAAAAAACATTCGAAAAATCAAGCAAAAATCAAGAAAAAAAACCAAAAAAAAAACTCACGGCCAAAGGAAAAGAAAGAGAAAAAAAAAAAAAAAGAAATTTCCTAGCCTTAAAACTTGGTCAAAAAACTTGTTCTTCGCGAATTCTTAACAAGCTTGAGGTGCTCCGACGTAGTATAATTGGTTGGGAGAAAGAACTTTGGGTTTGGGGGAAAGTTGGAAATTCAAAAAAAGGTAAGATTCTTGTGTTTTAAATTATGGAATGAATTTATATGTTATGATGATTAGAATTAGACGAAATTATGAAAG
>NW_026724212.1:0-5185 GCF_029784015.1 Lycium ferocissimum
AAATTATTTTCTCATGCAAACCTACTAATTCAAGGGTTCTAAGTAACGTGGCGGCGTTGTTTCGGAGAATAATCCGTTCGTTTCCTCAAACGACCAACGTTGGCTAAGTTAAGGAGTTGTAAAGAAAAGTAAGTTCTAATCTTGTTTTCTTGTGTTATGGATGATGTATATGTGTTGTTTTATGCTAAAAATGAAAGAAAACTATGTTAAGAGAAAAGTTGAAGTTGGCCGTGCATGGTGGAGTTGGCCGCGGGTATATGTGTTGTGGTATAATTCATGTATTGATGTTAGTTAGCATGCTTTATTTGTTGTGGTGTGAAGAAAAGAATGAAATCATCCCTTGGGGTAATAAAGTGTGTTGGCCGAATGGCCTCCTTTATGTAGCCTTAGGTGAACAAGTTGTCGTTAGTGTTTTCGTGTCGTCGTTATGGATTTTATGTGGAAAGATTGCAAGTTGGATGACTTAGAATGATGTTATGTTGGTTATGGCATGATTTGAGAATTTATGTGGATTTTATGTAATTTTTACATTTATGAATGTTGTGTTGTTAATGTGTGGATTAATGATGTGAATCATGAATTTGGAAGGAGAGAATGTATTTAGTGTCGTCGTCGGGTTTGGAGACAATTTCGGTGGTTGGGAGCATTTGTCGGGTGATTGAAAACATTGGGTCAATTGTTTAAAGTGTTCTTGCATATGATTTAAATGGTTTGAGTGAGTGCATGAATATGAAAATGTTGATAATAGTTGGAAGTATGAAGTTGGAGTAGAAGTTGTGACATTATGTGGAAAGAAAGACTATGTGTGTTATTATGTGTTTTATGGTGATTATTGGTGTTGTTGAGGATTGTTGATGTTGTTGTTGGTTGTTGTTTATTGTCTTGAGCCAAGTTTAATTCTCGGGGATGTTAGATATATAGGGGAAGCGCTGCCGAAATTTCGGTAGCCAAACGTGAACCTAAGATTGAAATGTTAATTCTCATGAATAGTAACTGGTAAAGGTGACCATTTACAGATTTTTGACGAAACGGGATTGGAGATAAAGCGAGCGTAAGACGTCCGTAAGGTATGTAAGGCTTACCCCTTCTTTGGCATGTCTTAGACGTGTAGGCTTGATTTCACGCCTCGGGGACTTTCCAAATTCTAGAAATCCGAGATTGAAAATGGCTACTATTCATTCAATAGAATTGAAGGGAATGCTTATGTATAGTTGCAAGAATTGTCCAAGTGCCTAGAAATTGCATGAATAGATCCGGTTACCCTAAAAACCCTAATAGGTAATGTCATGAAGCGTATTATACGTAAATTCTGCATGTCGCCACATTTGGCCGAGGCGGGGCCACGCGTCCCGAGAGATTTCCGTATGACGTACCGTTTGACATATTTTTGTGAAACTTAAAGAAAGCCTTTGGTCATTGTCTTAATTACTATACAATAGTTGTTTTGATGGTTCCCTTGAATGGTATGATATGTTTGATACGTAAAGTGTTCGCGGAAGTTCATAACTTATACTTATTAATCCCGGTCAACCTGGAATCTGTTTATACGCTTTTAAATGACGATGAATATAGTTGGTCCTTGAGTTTTGGAAAAAGGATCTGGTTATTTACTTGTTATATGTATATGACCTCTCACTACTCTGCTCGTGCATGTTATGCTATGTCCTCCACCGAGTCCGGGCCGGGTATGTATTCGTGCACGTACTATTGCATTGTTCACCGAGTCCCTCCCCGGAGGGCGGTACGCTATTTATACATATACGATTCACTTACCGAGTCCCTCACTGGAGGGCCGGGTACGGCATATGCATATGGTTTTATGATTACCATACATGATGTTTATACGATTTATTTACCGAGTCCCTTGCTGGAGGGCCGGGTACGCTATATGTGCATACTGATTTGATGATATGATGTGGGTATACATGATACATGTTTCTCAGGTGAGTTCTGGTTTTCCTGACCCCATGCTTAAGTTGATATAGTCTAGATTGGTTACGGTTCTATTTACTGTGTTTACTGCTTTACATACTCAGACCTATTTCGCACGACCCCTTTCTTCGGGGCTCGCGTTTCATGCCGCAGTACCGCCGCTCGTTTGAGGATCCACCGCTTAGGCCATCTATTCTCGCTAACTGCAGTGCTCCTTCTTCCGGAGCTTACATATATTTTGGTATACATTTTCTCCGATACATATGTACATTATTATTCGAGGCACGACGGGGCCCGTCCCGTCATATGATTCCGTTATGTTGTATAAGTCCGTGGACACGTGCGTGGGTTATGGTGTGTGTACGTACAAAGTATATGTGTATGTGGTACGGTCATATGTAAATGTGATATGTTACGAGCGGTTCATCGCCACGCAGCCTTGCCGGCTCGCCTATATATATGTATGTGAATATGTTATTTTTGTGTGGCTTCGTTGGTATTTTCGAGTGCGAGGTAAATTTTGGTTAGTCGGTAAAACGGAAACCCCGCCCAAATTTTTGTAAATATTTGAATTGCTGTTTTTGGACCTTGGTACGTACGGGTGCCCAAGTCGGGCACTAATCACGGCCTACGGGGTTGGGTCGTGACACATTCATAGGCGGGCTCGGGTAGGTTTGGTACTTGCCCGTGGGCCCGCAAGACGTTCTGTTGAATAGTTCTAACACCTTGTTAATATAACTTAATATGGCTAATAATCTAACTTCCGAATATGACTACTCACTTATCTCTTAAGTTCGAAATAAAGATTTATATATATATGATTCCGATACGTGATTATGATGCATAAAGTTCTATTTGATAAGTCTCGGATAATGTCTGGAAGAGATTTGACTTAGGCAATGCCATCGGCTTGTAAATGATAATTTGTCCGACTATTCGTTAAGTCCGTGTAAATGTATGAAACGAGAATCCGTTTGCATATGATTTTGATACGTAACTCTGATTGCTAAATTATATTTGATATGTTCCGAATAATATTCGAAAGAAACCTGATTTGGCTATTGATTGGGTTCTTGAATGATAGTCTGTTTTGATTACTCTGTTAAGTCTGTGTATATGTTTGGAGATGCATATAGATCACCCAATTCTGTTCGTGCATATGTTTGTTACTTCCTTCGCCGAGTCCCGGGCCGGTACTATCGTGCGCACAATGCGAAGTATGATGAGCTTCCGAAGTATGATGAGCGACTATTATTATGGTGTTATGACGTGTCCGCACGCCGAGCCCCTTTTGGCCGGGCACCGTGGTTATGTGATATGATGTGTGACGGAGATGCGGGAGATCGAAACTTCCGAAGTATGATGAGTTGTGGCGCCCAAGGCAGGAGGGGCGACCACGTTCCGTCCGTCGGGTCCCATTATGGACCGCATAGGATATATGATATGATATTCTGTTTGATCCGAGGATATAATGATTTGATAATGTGGAAGTCTGACAATATAATGAGTCTGTTCTGATGATGCGATATTCTGATAATATGATAATCTGATGACATGATAATTTGATGATTTGTTCGAGTCCCTCCCGGAGGGGCCGGGACACGTTATGTGTTACATATACATTCTGAAATACGATCTGTTTTATTCCGGAGCCGGTGGTGGGGCAAACCCAGTGGCGAGGCAAAATTCCGCACTGGTTTAGGCGAATCCCACATCGGTTAATGTCAGTTATTATGATATGATCTATTTTCTACACATGTAAGACAGAAATGTTTTTCGAACAGAAAGAAGAATAAGCTAAGTCTTCTGACCTTCTGATTACTAATTCTATTTTCTGTACTTCGTAAATGATTTCCGAATTAATATGATTGTGATATGTTTTGCTTGCCGGCCTATGTATATACAGGATAAGTGTTACATAGGTAAGTTATGATCCTCCGGTTCCTATACTTGTTTTACGTAGTTTTCATTCCGGTCATGATTACATTAATGGATTTCCTTTACATACTCAAGACATATATTCCATCAACCCCTTTCTTCGGGGTTGCCGTTTCATCGCGCGGACACCCTGTGTGAGCTAAAGATATTAGCGAAGATGTTCCACGGATTGGCGAGCTCCACTTGCTCGGAGCCGCCGAGTCGCAGTTTGTTCGTGTTATGATATCCGAGTCATGTTAGAGACTTTGCAGACAGAGTCGTGTGTATAAGATGTCAGTTGTGAGCGGCTCTATAAGCCGTCGTATTGTCATTCATGATATTACGATATTTGTACGGCCGCAAGTTGTGTTTGATTTGAAATGATATAAAGTATGTTCGTTTTTCGTACAAATTTTATTATGTATTTATGATTTGGTCAAGGGCCCAATGTGAGTACGAGTATTACGATAGTCTGAGGGTTCTCTCGGCCCTAGATAAGGTTCGGGTGCCCATCACACCCTATCGAAAATTGGGGTGTGACAAAATTCTTACCTTTCCTTCAATTTCTCCTTGTCTTGAATTTGTGAACTTGCAACCAAGAGTAGCTTTCTTGCTATAATAATTATACCACATTGAAGTGCATCCTTGAATTAGTAGGAATACATGAAGAAACAAATTTTTGGGATCAAAATGGAAGACCTCAATTTTCCATGGTTATGGCCGTATGGCCTTAAGTCTTTGCTCTCAATTTTCTTTTCTTGAAGGTTCTTGAAAATATGATGAATAATATGGTGGCCACCCCATTTTATCACATGGATTTTTAATTCCACATGGGCTTTGGGCCATATGCCTTGGCCGGCCACCTCTTGGGCCTTTTGTTCCTTTTTTTTTTTGAGCCCAACTAGTTATGGGCCATATTTTGTAATTCACGAAACAAATTTCTGAAATTCCAATTTTTCCCTTAGCCTTCCTCGATCTTTCCGCGTTAATATTTTTTCATAAACAACATATGTGCTAAACAAAATTAAAAATTATAGCTTGGCTCTTAACTTCCCACAATTATCTTGAATTATCCGAACGTATAAAATGCGGGATATAATATAAATGATAAATATAGCCCTTAACTATCATCTTTCTTGCCTTAAGGTAGGAAATAAACCTACCCCTCGGAGATGCTGTATTACCCTTTCATTCAAGCACGGGCTCTCCCGGGAATTGAAATCGAACTACTTTCAATCGACAATCAACATTAGCATAGCATGAGGCCAACCAATCCATACGCATAATCACATCGAAATCTAACATTTTCAGCTCAACTAAATCAACTTTAGTTTGG
>NW_026724213.1:0-5571 GCF_029784015.1 Lycium ferocissimum
GTTTAATAATCTATCATCTCTTAATAAGAGACATAAAGGCGTATCTAAACCAAATTTGAAAAGGTTTTTAAAAAATAGACGAGCCAAGATAAAATTAAAAACCCCCAAATACACCCGGGGTTCTATCGAAATCTTTTAAAATTTTTAATATGTTCAAATTTTGGTTAGTATCCGAACTCCCGTTCATTTTTCCTCTTTTTAATGTCTTTATTCCCCCGGTGTAAAAAACGGGTTAACCGTTTTAAGGTTTAAGTGTGGGGTAACCGAGTAATTCCCCGGGTTTAAGAGTTCCCGAAAATGACCGCCGTCCTCCAAAAAGGCAGGGGGCCCAAAAAAGGGAGCGGGGACACGGTTTGGTTTTCCCGTCCCCAAGACCACATAGACAAAAGACCATCCCAGAAAAAAAGAATTTTAGGGGTTAAGAGAGAAAAAAAAAAGGGGCGAGATTCCATGGAAAGGGACATAAAAAAGAAAGAAAAGGGAGAGTAAAATTTTCCCATAAAAGGGGTAGTATCCCCCCAAAACAACTCTTTCTATAAAAAAAAAAAATCTTTTTAAATAAAAATGAAAACATTACGCTATTTTCAAAAAATAGCTTTTTAAAAATGAAAAAACAGTTATAGGTTTAAAAATAAAAAAAAAAAGAAAAAGGAACTTGATTCCTTAGATTTTGAATTGGTTTTTACAAAAAGCTTAATGAACCCTAGACTTCTTAAACCGCATACAAGTTAGGTTTAGATACCCCTTTTTGTCTCTTTTTAAAGAGATGATAGATTATTAAACTTTGGGGATTCATTATTGGGAATTACAAAGTAACCTAGCTAAGGGCCCCAAGATACTTTAATTTTTCCCTAATTATTCGAAAATTTTAAATAAGATCAAAACGTACTAGATACGTTAACCCTTAATATAAAAACTAGAAAATATGAACGAAAAAGGTTTTAAAAAGAAATAAAGAAATACAAATATTAGGGAACCAAGGGAAAACTACCTTGCCCAAAAGTTAAAAAAAGAAAGCCCAAAAAGGAGTTACTATGCTCATGGAATCAACCCAAGAACATAGTGTACCTTTGTCCCTAAATTAATAAAATCGAATGACATTTTATCAAAAGATGAATGGCTTTTTCCATAACTAAACCCAAAAAAGTAACCGAAAAGTTCAACAACAAAGTTATTGGACCCGGATAGATCTTTTGACCTAAAGTTCCTTAGATCTAACTCGGGATGAGTCATCTTCGGGGAAGGGGATTTTCTTATTCAAACCTGGGTGGGCCACGTTTTTTAAAAGACCTTCTTTTTTAAACCCCCCGGAGGAAGGGGAAAAATAACAATAATTTTGTTGATGATGTTAGTAAAAAATTTAAAAGGGAGGATTTTAAACAAACTATCCCTAAATTTTTACTCCCTCACAAAAAAGGGTTAATTCAACTAGTCCAACGTAGTGCCATGAATATACAAGGGGAAGTAAAAGATTCCTTAAATATGATTAAAACCCAAAATGAGTTTATCCCCGGGAATTAAAAGGAAGGGAATTTTTAAAATAAAAAAGTCATAAAAAGAAATATGAATGGGGTATAAAGAAACTCATATTTTTGAAACAAAGACTTAACCATGTTAAAGGGTTTAAATTTTACTTTAAGAAAATAAAAATAAAAAATTTTTGAAGGGTTTTTAGAAACAAAAAAAGTTAAAAAAGAATCTTTAACAATGATAGTAAAAAAAATGGTATCCCTGGGAAAGAGGAACCATAGAACCCCGGGGTTTCCCGCCTTTAAAGAAGAAATAATAATACCGTGGTAAAAAAACCCTAAAAAACCTCTCCCCAAAAAGGAAGGAATGGATTCTAATCCCAATTTAAAATAAGGATATCCCAAAAAGATAATCCAACAAAATAAAATTTCAAACCAATTATTCAAAAGGTTTTTAAACAAATGATAAAAAAAAAACTAGTAAAAAAATCTACCGGAAAAAAAAACTTCAACCTAGTTTGGGGAAACACCCCCAAACATTAAATTACCCGAATTTTTTTAAATTCCCAAAGTTAAAAAAGAATTTAATCTAGATAACGATATTCTAGAAAAAAACAATAAAAAATTAAAGATAATGAAAATAAAATTGCTAATAAAATAGTTCTAGTAAACCCAAATTCTAAGTAAGGGTCACTTCCAAAAAAATGAAAAAATTAAAAAAAAATTTTAAACATAGAAGAAAATCTTTTAAAAAAAGACTAGAAGAACTAAATAAAATTCCCAAAAAAAACCAACCAGGAAAACTTGTAACATTAACCCCCAAATCCTAAAAAGTTCAAAGGGTTTAAATAACCAAGACACCCAACAAAAAAAAAATTTTTACAAAAAACCGGTCATTCCCGAAAGTTCATCCGGGAAAATATCTTCTAACTAGGGTATCTCAATAAATTAGTGAATGGAATATGGGAAAGGCCTAAAAGAAAAAACCAAATCTATAAAAAACTACATGAAATGGGGATTGCTTAAAGAAGAAAAAAGATAGAAGCAAAGGGGTAGACACGCAACAACTATGATTGTTTCGGTTTCACGGGGGCACTAAAGAATTGGGAGGATAATTATCTTCCCAAGTTTAAAAAAAAAATTTAAAAGGGGCAATAACAATTGAAACCCCTTTAAAATTAGAAAAGGGGATTTACAATTGGGGTTTATGGCCCGAAAACGTTTAAAACATTAATTTCGTATTCTAAACACTTTATTGGGGGAAACCCTTTTTAAGAAGGGGTTTAGGGTTTTTAAACAATCTTAGGTGCCCCAAATTAGATGATTTTAGGTGGAAAAGTGTCCACCCCTTTAAACCGATAAAATTAGGGCACCCACCCCACCCAGGGCCCGGGGAACCCTTGACCCCATGACACTTTCAATCAACGGGCCCAAAAACCTTGGGGAAAAGAAAAAATAACGAAAACCTTACCAAAAATACTTTTGATCTTTCGAACCCCAAATAAAATCTATAATCATGAAAGCCTAACATAATACATAACGATACATGGCTTTTGGAGCCACTATACAACGACTATTTGTACACATGACCCTGTCTGAAAGTCTCTAACACAAAACATGATACCATAACATAATACTCGACTCGGCGACACTCGACAATGGAGCTCGCCAATCCCGCGGAACATCTTTACTAATATCTTCACTCATCGGGTGTACCGTGCAGAAACGGACCCGAAAAAAGGGGTCGTACGGAATATGTGCGGGGGTATGTAAGCAGAAATGTAGTAGCGGGATCATCGAAGTAAAGAGACAGAAATGAAAACTTGCCTTTTGAAAACATAAATCACATGTCAATTTCACAAATCATTGTAAAAACATATAGCGTGCCCCGGCTCTCTATGGAGGGACTCGGTGCGTAAAATCATAATATGCTATATAAAGTATACATATAACGTGCCCGCCCTCTAATGAGGGACGCGGTAAGTAAAATCATACATCTCCGTGTTACGCATGTACATATATATATACATATACGTCCCGGCCTCAGTGAGGACTCGGTGAATAGCGTGTCCCGGCCCGCTAGCAAGGGACTCGGTATGCCATCCCGGCCCCCTCCCCTCCCATCATCATATATATATATACGTGTCCCGGCCCCTACGTGAGGACTCGGTGAATAATGCGGTGGAGTTCCCACGAATGCGTGTCTGGCCGGTCTGGTGAAAGACATATTGAGCTTCGCACGAGCGAGTAGTGAGAAACCATATGCACAAAATCATTTCCGCAGACTCATGAAGTAATCATAAACGAATCGTCATTTGAAAATCGGACAAGTTATATCAAAAATCTTTCGAAGGTACTCGGAAACATATCAAATATCATAAGTATATCAAAGTATCGTAGGGACCATATGTGATATCAAATCATTCCAAGCCCGCCTATGAAAATCAAAGTCATTATATGTTACAAAACTTTCTCGAACTTTCAAAGCAATCCGGTTCCTTTTACGAAAGTTACGGACATTTCTAGACATAGGATTCTTTAGGGGCAAAAACCGGTTATACGACATTCTAAAACCAAACCCTATCGGAACTAAAGACCCTAGCATGACCTATTATGGATACTAACATCAATAAGCAATTATAAATCATGAACATGCTCGGAATTTAAGAGCGGAATTACCTCGAAACTCGTGTCATAGCCTAATTACAACTAGGACATGTCAAAAGAAAGAGAAGAGCTTTACATACCTTAGCCGCTTTAAGCTAATCCCAACTTACGTCTCGACTTCCAGTCTACAATAATGTCATTAGGTATCAACCATTAGCCATAACACTTAAGAATCCAATTCCAAATTAACACTTTGTCTACAAAAATTTGAAGCATTTCCCTACTTAAAATCGAGAATTCAACTCGGCCAAATCAACAAAAACCAAACCAACAACCATGCTAACAATATCCCAGAGTGATTCAAAACGCATTCGACATTAATAATTCTTTTACACAATTCAACAACATTTCATTTATATTCAAATAAACTACATAGATCAATTCAATATCAATGCTCACTATTCAATTACTAATCCGCAATCATTCACACTGATTTAAGAACGTTCCCAAACAATCCATACAATATTCAAAACAACCCCAAAAATAAACCATTCCCCCGAATTCTTTAACTACATTAGGAACATCAATACACATTTTCTTCTTCCAAATTCATAAACTATATCACAATTCCATACGTTAGCATTATCATTTTCATCAATACAAGAAACCATATTACCATCACATTAGCCTCCCAAACAGCCCACACAATTTACAACCTCCACTTGAACCATTAAATCTTCATTTCCATCATAGAATACATAACAACAAAGTTATATCCGTATTTTTTTAAAGTCGGATTATTTGTAAGCGTGGGGCCCACACGTTAAGATTTTTTGGAACATGTGACAAGTTATATGAATCACATATGTAAAGTTAAACACAACTCATGAAGGACCCTTTGGGGCCCAAAACAAAGTGGAAGCCCACCAAACGAATATTTTTAAGTAACATTTTCGGGTGACGACTTCGAGGGGCAAAAACGGTATTATAAGTTTGGAATTTGGAAAAATACCAAAAATAGAAGTTGTAGATAATTGAATTGATTTCCAACCATAGGTTGTGGGTTCCCGGTGACGTCAGTACAAGGAGATATGGACGTTTTAAGGTCAAAAAGGGCGGTGGGCTGGCCCAACTCGGGCCAACCGGGTTAGGCCCATGACCCATGTTATTTAAGTGATATTTCATCCCTTCCCTCCTCATTTTAAGACCTGGAACAACCAGAAAATTCTGGAGAGATAGAGAAAAAGGCCTTGGAGAAGAAAAACCAATTTTGTAAAATCAGACGCAAGATCCGAAAAACCCATGAAGGGGGAGGAAAGTGTTGTCGTTGCGTTGTCTTCAATTTGAGCTAAAAATCAACCAAGGAGGAGAGTGATAACATGGTGGCTGCCTACTTAAGGTAATAAAGTTCCTTTTCATTGTTTAAAAAGTTTATTTAAAGTTTAAGGGTTGGACGGAAGAAATAGCGATATAAATTCGTTTTTCGGTGTTGATG
>NW_026724214.1:0-5047 GCF_029784015.1 Lycium ferocissimum
GTTTTAGGGCTTAATTTCCCAGTCCGAAAAAGGCGGACGATCCCCAAACGGTTCCGGGTCCCCGGACGTGAACTAATGATGGAAATGTGTAGACATGGAAATTTTAGTATCTAGATGATATATACTATGAGGGGAAATAGTATGATATTTGATTTTTATCCCTAGATACATGTGATATCCATGTGTAATATTGTAATAAATGTATCCTAAGGTTTGTCCTCGCCCCCCCCTGGACTTCCCTACTATGTTTTTTCTTCATGCCTTACATCTGGGACAATTTCGTCGCGTTTTTTTTTGGACGGGGCGGCCCCCCCACGGGAACGGGGGGGGGGCGGATTCAGGGACTATCGCGGTTCGAAGCCCTTTTATTCGGAGGTGCTTTTTTGGGGCGTTATTTTATTTTAATGTTTTGGGCACGGGGCCCCCGTCCATGTTCTGTTCGGACTCGTAGAACGATTTTTGGGATTGGTTTCCTAGTCTTCGATAGTAATATGTATATTTTATTTTTTGAGTAAAGGGCCCTATGTTTATATAAGTAAATTTTTTTTAAAGAAATTTTTTTCCATGATTATAATTACAAAAAAATGAAAAAAGGCGAAAAAAAACGGGGGTGTTTGGGGGTTTCGGTCGGGACTGGCTGGGGACCCCCTATACTCTTAACAAACCCGGAAAAAATTTATACGGGCATATAGATCATACGTGGTTTCAACGCGCGTACAAACATAAAAACGTAGGGGCGGTAGCCGTCTATCATAAATTCGAAGCGTCTCACCCAAAAGGGCCCCCGCGGATGGACCCCCAAAAAAACTCAAACGAAAAAAGGGGAGGGTCCGGCCCAAACCCTCATCTGGCCCTCAAAGGGTCAAAAACCTTTGACGGGGGGGGGCCCCCCGGCCCGAACGAACAAAAACAAATAACGAAAGTGTCGGCCAAAAGGATGGAAAAAAGGGGGCTCTCCGGCGTGGTGTCCTGGGGCGGCGGATCCCCGGCCCTGCGTCGACGGGGGGAGAAACGCCCCGAAGCGGGGGTCAGCGAAATATGTCGAGATGGGAAGGTCGATTTTAAGTCTAATCAAAACAAGTACGGTGGCATAAAAACCCGAAATACCAATGCGTTCGTCGCTACAAATCATACATAGAGGTACGAAGGAAAATATAATGATCTATATAATACCGAACACTCATAACATCAAAACCCGATCATAAAAGGCCATTAACCGAGGGGGTTTGGCCCAAACCCAAGTGGGATTCCCAATGGGGATTAAACCCAGGGGAAGGGCCTCCCCGGGTTTGCCTACTTTGGGTTTTGCCCCCCCTTGGGTTTCCCCAAGGGCTCGATTCCCCAAGTCATTTTCCCGGGAATCCCATATAATATAACGAGCATACATCCGTCCTTTAAAAAAAGGGCTCCGCGGACCTCATAACACCTAATACATACAGGCCCCGCCAAAAAGGCTCGGCGGGGACCTCATACTTGGTTAGATAGTGCGCACGAAAACAAAAAACCCCCGGGACTTGCAAAAAATGTAACAAGAATACACAAAGAACCCCGGTAACATACATAAAACAAAAAAGCTTAATAGGTTAATCAAAACAAACCCATCTTTATAAGTCCAAACGGGTCAAATCGATTTTCTTGAATACATAAAATAAAAACCCAAACTTGGAAATCAGTTACGTAGGGAATCATAAGTATACGAATCAACATTTGGATCAACAAATAAATATATAATCTCTAAAGTCGGAAAAGTATATTAATTTTTAAAAAACCATCGAACTTATAGAAGAAAGGGGGGGCCCCCGGGACGGCGTCCCCCCAATCCGGCCCCCCATGAAAATTAAAGTCTTTAACGTCATGAAAAAATTTTGGGAAATTTAAAAAACCGTCGGCCCCTTTCTTGAAAGTTACGGTCGTTCGAACGAGAATTTTTTAGACAAAACTCTTTTGAAAACAAAGCTTTTTGCAATTTTGAAATTTGTCATCAAAAGACATAAAGACCATAATTGACTACATTAAGAATACAAATATCAAGAAACAAATAAGAATCATTTACGACATCGAGAATCGGTTCTTAGGAAAGTTACGGATATTTTTTGGGGAAAGATCCTTTAACAAACCTACATAGCATTTCGAATCCAATCTATGAAACATGGTCAACGACCATATTAAGGATGCCAATATCAAAAGCAAATATGAATCATAAACAAGTCGGTTTTTAAGAATAGGATTACCCCCAATCTAAGTATCCAACTTCTTATCAGGACATGCCAAGGAAAGAAGGATAAACAAACCTCTCCGCTCTCCAAGTCACCCAACTCCAAACCTGGGGGCTCAAAAAACTAAAAATATCATTAAATAAACGTTACTATGACATTTTGGGGTTCTTTCAACGAAAACAAATTAAGAAATTTTGGGGGAAATTTCGAAATCACACCCAAATTCAACTCGGGCCCAAAATTTATCAACAACAACACCCCCAAAAAAAAGAACATCAATAATCAATTTAAAACGCATTCTGGGTTAAATACTCTTTCTACAAAACCAACAACATTCATTATTTTTAAAAGACACATTCAAACACATCCGGGCCTACATTCCAAAACCCCCGAACCCAAACCAAAAATATTCAAGGACATTTTTAAACCAATTTCCCACAATGTTTCAAACATCCCAAATAATACCCCCCTACCCAAAACCCCCCCAAACCCCAGAACCTCCCATAAACCCTTGACTTGAATCATAATTTGCACCAACTCACCCCCAAAAAATGTCTTCTCAAAATATACTTTTTCTCAAAACCAAAAACCTCAAAAACCCCCAAAACTTACAATATCAATTTGGTCATTAAACTCTTATGTAAAATAGAATCTTAAAGACAACAATAAGATCTAATTTAAAATTAATTCATTTTGTCATATAATATGACCTATATTCGGCCACACTAAACATATACATAGTTGATGTTCTCTCCTTTTTTTTACTACCAACTAAACATGCTACATAGAATCAAATTTATCATCCAAAACAAAAAACACACACCCATCCACCATGCACCTCCCCCACATACCTATTTCATGATTTTCATCCTTTTAGTATCCAAAATCTACATATTCATAACACATAAAAAAGATCAAATCTTACCTTTTCCCTTAAATTTTTGGGGGGGTTTTTGATTTACAAAACGGATGGTTTGATGACCCAAACAACACTTTCGCATTAGGGACCTGTGGTTTTCACAAAAAATATTTTTTTATGGCTCAAATTTTGGGCTTGGTTTTTTGGGTTGGCAAAAGTTAACATTGTTTTCGTTCTCTTTTTTTCTAAGTGTAAAAAGGAAAGATAACACTTGTCTCTTTTGCCCGGATAATCTCCGTTCTGGCCCCTGGGGGACCAAATTTAAAATTTGCCCCGGGGGCACCACTCCAACACCACCGGGCCCAAAGGGGCCAAAAAATTAATAATTCCCCCTTTCAAATTTTTCCCCTTTTTCCAAAATTTCCCCAAATGTTTAGCCAACCTTCGAACACTTTGTTAAATCAACCCCAAGGTCAAAAAACCCCCTTGCTCCCGAATGGCTTTGTCCCTAATTATCATGTCCCCGGGCCCAATCCAAAAAAACGGGGTATAACATCCTTCCCTTTTGAACATTGTCCGAATGTTAAATTGTTACGGATCTTATAAGCACTATTTCTTTCACGTTATCACATACGTTTTAATAATTGCATAACCCAAATTGGTCTAAATTACCTTAACGCGTCGGTGGCACCTCCCCTCCCCCCTTTCGGGTCCGCATATGGGGGGGCGATGGACCCCCGGGCGGGGGGAGACCCCCCCCCCTTTCCTCCCCCGGCCCGGGCCCGGGCGTCGGCTCCCCCGCCCCGTCGGGCCCCGGCTAGGGAAAGGGGAAGACGAAAGGCCGCTGGGTGGGGGGGGCCCCCCCGGCCCGCCCGTGCGGAAAATTTCCCAAAAATGCCCCGGCCCCCCCATTAAAAAAAGCGCTCGTGGCCGAAACCCCCCCGGGGTGATCCATGGGGTAGAACACGGGTACGGGTGGGCCATTGGGGGCCTCGCCCATGTGAGAAAAAAAAACCCCCGGGCCCAAAGCCCCCTTTTTTGAATACCCCCCATCTGATCCCTCTTGGGGAAAAGCTGAGGTGTCTGCGAAAGGGGTGGGAAGGAGTTTTACGCTTTTTTTCTTTTTTTGAGGTTTTTTGTCCCCCCAAATTTTAAAGGTTAGGGTGTGATGGGCCAAAAACCCCTTATTTAGGGGGCAAAAGGGCCCGACTAACCTAATACTTTAACCTCGACGGCTTTCAAATCATGACACAAATATATTTTCAAAAAAAATTTATCGAAGAAAAGTATGCCTTTTTTTTTTTTTTCTCTCAATAAAATCTTGCAAAATATGAGACTTATAACACAAGTAATAATATCCGGCTTACATAGTCATTTTATATAACCCACATCTAATACCCCGACCGTCGCAAAATCTCTAAACGAACATGAATCCATTCCTTTTTTATTTTGGGGGCCTCACGGTTGGGGGCTCGCCAATCCCTTTGGGGCATCTCTGCTAGTATCTTGGCTCACACAGGTGTACACCACGGGCATGGCCACCCGAAGAAAAAAATTTGATGGGGGAAAAAGGGACGGGTATGTAAAACATGAAATGTGTAAACGGGATCCAAACCCGGGAAAAAAAAAGTCGGGCGATCATGGGGCTTCTTTTTAAAAAAATATATCATGCTTGTCAATTTATAAAATCATCTAAAAACATATAGCATGTCCAAACCCTCTTTGGGGGACTCGGTGAGTAAAATCATAATATCCGGGTTTAACGTGTACATTAACTTCCCGGCCCCCTAAGAGGGGCGCGGTAAAAAAACCCTCTATGCTGAACTACAACGTGCCCGGCGGAGGGGCGCGGTAAAGGGGAAACATCTATGCCATCCGGGCCCCTCCCCCTATCATCATTCATATAATGTGCCCGGGCCCCCCTTTAAAGGGGCGCGGTAAATATACGTGCCCCACCCCCCGGGGGAGGGAC
>NW_026724215.1:0-5897 GCF_029784015.1 Lycium ferocissimum
AAAAGCAAAAATCTCTCTTATATTGTGCTCTCTCTCTCTCTCTCTATCTGTGTTGGGTGCGGTTGAAGTGAGAGGAAATAAATGAGTGCCCTAGGATATATCTTTTTTTTAATATTTAACGACGGACTGGCGACGGATTTTATATTCCGTCGCTAAATAATACATTGACTTCTTTTAATAATTAATATTGCAACGAATTTTTCCGTTGCTGCGAATATATATTTTTTGGAGAAAAATTGAAAGGTCCGCGACGGATTTTCCGTTCGAATCTCACTACATAAAAATAAAATTTGTCGCGCCTCTTCGTTGCTAAATCCGTAGTGAAATTTAAGGCGCCAAAATTTCGCTAATAATTAGTGACGAAATTCGTTTTCGTGCTAATCCGTCGCTATATAATGAGATAAAATTTTAGTTGCTTTTCTCGCAACAAAATGAGGCATTCAGTAGCTTAATTCATTAATTAGCGACAGAATATGGTCTGTCGCTAATATTCCGTCACTAAACGCTGGTTTTTTAGTAGTGATGGCATCATAACGTAGCTACTCTGACTCGGCAGCACTCCGGAAGGAGACGAGCTCGCAATCCAAATTTCGAACATTTTTACTCATCGGGTATACTGCGTGGCATGAAACGCGTCCGAAAAAGGGTCGATGAATATGTACCGAGTATGTAAAGCAAAATACAAGAAGCGGGATCATACGAAGTAAAGAGTATAGAAAATCATAAGACTTGCCTTTGAAAACATATATCATGCATGTCATGCCATATAGTCATCGTATAAACATATAGCGTGTCCCGCCCTACAGTGAGGGCCCTCGGTAAGTAAAATCATATCATCACTGTATGCGTACATATATATATATATATATATATATACGACCGCCTCAGTGAGGACTCGGTGAATAGAATCATCATATGCCATCCGGCCGCCATCCCCATATCATCGCGTCGTCATCATATCATATAACGTGCCCCGCCCTCTAACGAGGGACGCGTAATATAACGTGCCCGGCCCAGTGAGGACGGGGTGAATAATGCATGAATTGCATGAATACATGCCGGCCGGACGCAGTGAAAGACACATTGAGCTTGGCACGAGCGAGTAGTGAGAAACCTATGCACATAAATCATTTAAAGAGACTACGATAGTGAGCTAAACGAATCGTCATTTGAAAATCGGACAAAGTTACCTCAAATATCTTTCGGACGCCACTCGGAAACATAACAAACATCATAAGCATATCAAGGACCGTAGGGATCATAGTCATATGTCAAATCAATCCGAGCCCGCCTTTGAAAGTTAAAGTCATTATACGTTATAAAACTCTCTACGAACGTTTCAAAGCAATCCGGTTCTGTCTATGAAAGTTACGGACATTTTTAGACATAGGATCCTTTAAGAACAAAAATTCTCTTTGCAACATTTGAAATTTAATCATACATAAGACTTAAGGACCATAGTCCGACCATATGAGTAATGTCAACATCAAGAGGCAAATAAGAATCGTAAACATATTCGACTCTAAGAATGAGTTACCCCAAGGCTCATAACATATCATAACTTACTTACGTCTAGGACATGCCAAAAGAAAAGAAGGATAAGCTTTATATACCTCGTCCGCTTCCTAAGTTATTCCGAACCTAAGTCTCGGCTTCTCAAGATCTACAATAACATCATTAGGCACCAAACATTAGCCATAGTCACTTAAAAATCCAATTCCAAGCTAGCACTTTATTTACAAAAATTCGGGCAGCATTTCCCCTGTAAGTTCAACAACCCCGAGAATTCAACTCGGTCAATATCATCAACAACAATACCAACAACCATTCCAACAACATCAATAAGTAATTTCAAACGCATTCTAACATTGATAATTCTTTTCTACATAATTCGACGACATTCCATTTATATTCAACTACATACATTCAAGTCGACATCGACGCTCACATATTCAAATACTAATCCGAGATCATTCAAACAAAATTTAAGAACATTCCAAGCAATCCATACAATATTCAAACAGTCGCTACCAGTGAATACCACTCGAAACTTTCTAAATTCCATAAGAACAACGACAACACGTTTCTTTCTTCCGAATTCATAAACTACACCAACAATCCACACGATTAGCAACATAATTCTCATAGACGCAAGAAACTATATTAGAATCACATTAGCTTCTACAATAGTTCCCAAACGGTTTCAACTCCAATTTGCACCATCCAACACCTTCATTTTCATCACATACTTCATAACAACAACAACTAAAATACCAAGTAAATTTAATTCATCACCCTTACTCAACACAATATACACACGGCCAAGACAACACACACACAGCTACACTTCCACCATAATTTCATGAATTTCATTCATTTCCGCACTCACTACATACACAAACCATGCATAACATATGAAAATAAAGATTGAACCTTACCTTCTTCACCCCACTTCTTCTCTCGCTAGGCTTAGTGAATTGCAACAACGAATGGTTTAATTGCTCCAACAACTACTCCATGTTATGAGGACCTTCCAATTAGTAGAAAAACTAGAGAAAATAATTTTTCATGATCGATTTTTGGAACCATATTCAGCCGCTATGGCCGAATGGTTGCCTTGCTCTCTTTCTTTTCTTTTTTCTCCAAGTCTCTAGAATTTGCAAAATGATGAGTTATGCCTTGTGTTGTCATCACTTATATATATATATATATATATATATATATATATAAAAATATATGCACATGCGGTCTAGCTCTTTTTTTCTCCAATTTTCTAGAATTCTCTTAAGTTGTAAAAGATGAATTCTAGTCTTGCATGGTCATCTTTGCCTATATATATATTTAACCCTTACAAAAATATGAGATGGACACATAGCCCCCCTTATGGCTTAAAACAATTGGCCAAGCTAGGGGTGGGGCCCACGGCACTTGTGGCTTCTCCAAGAAGTCATGAATAATAACAATTTCCAAATTCCAGGTTTGCCTCAATATTCTATGCAAGATACTTACAAGCAACTTGTGCATTAAAGCACGAATCGGGAATTAGCGAGTCCTACGCGTATAGAAATTATGTACATCGCAAACTTTTCACAGTAGCTTCGAATGTCTGACGTACGAAATACGGGGTATGTGAAACCATGCAAAACAAAACAAAATTTTACCCTAGTTTTGTCAATACATTCTTGAAATGATGACTAATTTTACAAAGAGCGTCTTAGTTATAAAGTTGGTTATTGCAGCTATAGGTAAAATGTTGTTATAGAGAAGTAAAATATAACATAAAAAATCGGTTCTGGAAAAACTTAGCTATTATAGGAATCGCATATGTTGTTATACGCGTGTTCGTTATAAAGTCATTTTGTATATTTATTAGTTTCGTGTAACATCTTGTACACTTAAATTATAAATTTGAGTTTAAGTTCTATGTAATTAAAGAATAAAAATATTTATACAATCAGGTCATTTAAAATGTAATTACATATAACTCTATCTGATAAGCATTGATTAATAAATAATAAGTTATCTGCTATAGGAAAAATTATATTACATTAATAAGATAAAAATTTATATACTAGTACACATAATTTAAACTCTATAAAGATTATGCTTTCACTTTGATTAGTTCAAACTTGACTAAGTCATCCAAAGTGGGACAAAAACTTCAATTGATTGATAATTGCTAATACCACTTTCTAAAGTTAAAGTAAAAGGTGTCCTGCAAATTTGCCGTAAATATGACTTAACTTCTATTTTCAATTGATTAGAAGTATAATTTTGAAATTCAGGTAAGTCATCCACACAAAGGCGGTCAACTTTGCCATAGACTTAGGGCAACCACAGTAAGAATTGTTTTTATCATCAGGTTATTCAAAGAATACTTATAGGTAAGTTTTCTTAAAATATGAAATTTATAATATTGAAAATACGATATATTATCGGCTCACAACAACAAATATGACCAGATGGTGACTAATTGGACAAATCTCAATTAAGAGGTAGTGCCTGTCGTGTGTATATTCATAAGATACTTATTTCGGGATTAGTTATCGCAGGATTCATATTCCACCCTCTCATAGGGATAAAAATAACACTACAACACGGGATAACTAATTTCGAGATTAGCTATATATACAGAAACGTGGGATAAACTCATCTCAAATTTAATCCTAGAATTAATTATCCTTTATCGCTCGTACCAAACTATTCCTTAAGGATTGATATTCCAGTCAACTTGCTTATCTCTAAGCTTGCCTTCCTGGTCATGAAGTCATCCAAAACAAACAAAATTTTACCCCATTTGTCAATACATTCTTGAAATGATGACTAATTTCATTGTGGGGAGGGAGGGGGGGTGGAATGGAGAGCAAATGACAGTGTCACGACTCTATTGTTGTGTGTGACATACATATTAAATATAAAAGTGGTGTTTATTAGATAAACTATATATTAAACCTTACAGAAACTAAATGAATGCTCGTTAAAAGATAAATTAAAGTGCAAAAAAAAAAAAAAAGTAATACTGAAGGTGCGGGGAATCAAACCCAGTTATTCTTGAGCAATGAAATTAAGGTGGTAATAAATGTATTAATCATTCTCTCCATTACTTGTAGTGTTTTTCCTTCTTCCTGTTTATAATAGGCGTGAATAGATATGATTCGGCGAAATAGTTTAGTTTCGATACTGAGACTTTACTTACGGGTTCAATTAATATAATACCATGGTTAAATAAATTAATAAGGTAAAAAATTATCCTAAATAAAATTCATTATGTCAAAAAAATTTATGTACAAACACATGTTATATATTTAATAATTTGGTGTTAAATATATAACACCTTGTACAATAAAATTACAAATTTGAGTTTAAGTTCTATGTAATTAATGTATAAAAATATGTATACAATCAAGTCATTTAAAAGGTAGTTACATATAACTGTATTTGATAAGCATTGATTAATAACTATAAAAAAAATTAAGTTACATTACCAGGGCCTGTTTGGAAAGCCCCCTGGTAATTGGAATTGGTGTAATTACTAGGGTAGTAATTACACAACCTAGTAATTACACTACAAAGATCTGTTTGTTTGTCATAACGTAACTACAGTGTAATTACAAGCTTACTGTTTGGTTGCACAAGTGTAATTACATAGTTAGTTTAATTTAAAAATAAAATTAATATTTAAAAAATATTTGCCTTTATAAATGATATTAAATTAGTTATTTAATAACACATTGTTTCTTGAAAATATATTAATTAATAATCATATATTTGTAACTAATATTGTAAAAAATAATTGATATATATTTTTCAAATTAATAATATTTAATTTTAATTAATTATAAAACTTAAAGAAGACTTTTTTTTGTGAGAACGCCATGGATTGGATGTTTGACAAAAAAATAATATTTGTAAATATAATGCCATAATATTATTCAAATGTTTAACGTAAAAAATCCATCAAATGTAAGTGAAAAATAAACAACATGCAATGTGAAAGCAAATAACTTAAAATTGAAAATATAACCTATATTCAAAATCCAAAAGAAAAAGTTTAACATAATACTCTTATGTCAAATTCCAACATTACATAAGTAAGTTCCAATGTAACTTAAGTAAATAATTCAAAAGAAAGGGAAATATAAGTCTATAACCTTATTCACAAAGAAATTCTACTTTAATAACATCATTCGTTATATACCAAGTTTGTTAATAACTCAGTCTTTCTAATATTAAGAGGTGCAGTTTAATTAATTAGAATGATAACACGGTTATGTTAAATGAATAAAATAAAAAAAAATACGAGCAATTACATGAAACCACAAGTAGTAAATGTTGGGAATGAGAAGAAAGGAAATGAAAAATTAAATAATATAAAAATAAAAATACATTTTAAAAAA
>NW_026724216.1:0-5388 GCF_029784015.1 Lycium ferocissimum
CCAATTCGACAACATTTCGTTTATATTCAAATAAACCTACGATCAATTCAATATAATGCTCACATATTCGATTACTAATCAGCAATCATTCAAAAAGTTTAAGAACGTTCCAAGCAATCCATACAATATTCAAAATAAAACAATAAACCATTCCACCCGAATTCTTCCCCACTTAAAACATCAAAAAACCCTTTTTTTTCCAAATTCATAAACTATATCACAATTCCATACTTACATTATCATTTTCATAATACAAGAAACTATTACAATAAATTACCCTCCCAAAACCCACACAATTTACAACCTCCACTTGAACCTTTAAAATTTTATTTCCATCAAAAATACATAACAACAACAACCAAAACCTAAATAAAATTAATTCTTCACCCTTACATAACATTGACAGCACCCAACCCCACATCCATATTTTCATGAACTTTTTTCATTTCCAAAACCACAACACCCAACCACTATAAAACATGTAAAGGAAGTTAAACCTCCTTTTCCCAATCAACTTCTCCATGGCTAGAACTTGTTGCAAACAAATTTTTCTTTTTCCCAACAACTATTCCACTTTGACGGGGGGCCTTCCAATTAGTAGAATCTATGAAGAAAATAATTTTTCATGCTCAAGTTTAGGAACACCTTCCCCCCCCTCTTGGAAGTCCCCCCTTTCTTTTTTTTTTCCCTTTCCCTCCCTAAGTTCTAGAATTAAAAATGATGAATGTGCCTTTTTTTCATTCATATATATATATATATATATATATATATATATATATATATTTTTTTGGGGGCACACGCAGGCCCTTTTTTTTTTCTCCTTTTTTAGAAATTTCGAGTAAAAAAAAATGAATATTAGTCTTGCTTCATGTTTGTCCCCACTGTACATATTTTGGCTCCCACAAATATGTAGTGTACCGTGCATTTCATGGCATGAAAATTTTGGCTTTGGGGGGGGGCCCACGCCACTTTAGCCATTTGGCCACTTCATGAAATATTTTTTTCCCCAAATTTTAGCCCCAGTTTTTTCCCTTTTCCCAAATTTCCCCTTTAAACTCCTACCAAAAAAAGAATGAATATGAAACTTATGCATTCCTAACACAAGAAAAAAATTTTTAACCTTGTCCTTAACTTTCCGCCATTAACTAATATCCAAATGAAAAAAAGGTATAACATTTTCCCAGTTCTATTTTTTTCTTTTGCAGGTTTTAGGTTTCCAACAACTCCCAAAGGGGTTTCGCCCCGTGGGGGTTTAACCCAAAAGATTTATCCCGGGGGCTTCCCAAACAAACCTAAAGAGCCCCCGAAAACCAAAAGCTTCAAAGGGGAAAGGGAGAGCTCTTTGAAAAGGAGTTGTGGAGGTGAGTCCTTGTGCCGTGCCCGGATTTTGGGGAAGAAAGATAGATCAGGGGCGTGATATGACCCTACTAGGCGCACCGCTAAGGCTCACATTCCCGGCAGGGGCTCCAATCCATTCGTGGAGGGTGACCAAAGGAGAGGGGGACCCAGGGGAAAAACGCCCCAAAGAAGGCTTATGAAATATGGAAAGTAGCTTGGGGGGGAAAAGGAAAGGTACAAGAAAAAAAGGCCAACACTAAAGTCAGGCCAAAGGACAAAAACAAATGTGGCAGAGGCAAAGAAGGGTCACAATTGCAAGTTGAGGATTGGGTGATGGCAAGGAAAAGGGGCCTTTTTTATTTTTGCCAAAATCCAAATGCCAAAAAAGGCCCTTGTCTCTTAATGGCATTCTTGAATAACAAAATTTAGCTCTTAAGCCTCTTAGTATAAATACTAGACTTAGGTTATTTTAAATTAGATTAGTTAAAATTAAGAAACTCTTTGAAAATTGTAGTTGGTAGTTTAAAAGAAGAATTGTTTGGTTTTTAAACCCAAGTGTTATTTTTATTTGTGAAGTGAATTGCTTATTTTCATCAATTTCAATGTTGCTCATTTGTGGATTCTTTTGAGTCGTTTGTTGATTCGAATTGCTTGGGTTCTGGGGTTTGAAAACCCCGAGGGAAGGGTTAGGGTTTAATATACCCTTTCTTTTCCATAGTTTTGGCCTTTTGGGTCAAGTATCTATCCATCTCCCCTCTTCCATTTCTATTCTTCACCCCCCTTTTATTTTGATTTTTTTTTTTCCTTTTTTTTTCTGTTTTTTCCTTGGGTTGAATCTTATCTTTGGTATCGGGTTTTTAGGCAAAGAGATTGTTCCCACAATTTCTAATCTTAGGTTCAAATCAAAAACCCCAAAAAAAAAAAAAAATTAAAAAATTTTTTTTGGGTTTGATTTTGTTGTTTTGAAGTTAGATTTGAGTTTATTGAGGGGGAAAAACATCTAAATCCAAAGGGTTTGAAGTTGTTTGGGTGGTTTTTGAATTTTTTTCCCATTGGTTTCACCCTTTGAAGAACTAAAAAAAGGGGTTTAGGGTTGAGAAGCAATTGAGACAAATTGAATTTTGGGGCTTTGTTTCCAAGTGATGGAGCTTAGGTCGAAATTTGGGGCAAAAATGAGTTGATTTGGATCACATTGGGTTTTTGAATGTTCTTCAATAGTCATCATTGTTCTTGGTGAAGAAGAAGATAAAAAGGAAAGTTAGATCCAAGGAATCCAAGTCAAAAGTTGAAAAGTTGTTTTTCTAGCCAAAAAGGGATACAAGGTAGAGGTGTCCCAAGAGGTAAGCCAAATTCAGAAAATCTCACACAAATCCCGAGGCAAACGAGGTACAAGAATATTCACTGAAGCGTCTAACGAGTTCACCGTTTTGGGGGATCTATATCTTTAAATACGGCCCGTATTTCATTATACGGATCGTAAAGTAGATCGTAAAGTGGAATGTGAAAAGTCGTCCTCAAGCCCGAGCTCACCGTCTCGAAAATAGATCCTTAACACGCCCGTATTTCACTTTACGGACCGTATATCGCCGTAAAAAGAAGGGTCCAAAGTTGAGTATTTCGCCTCTCGGATAATCCTTAAATACGATTGAGGTTTACGAACTCGTATTTCACTTTTTTACGAACCGTATATCGCCTCGTAGTGTAAGTGGTCCAAAGTTCGAGTATTCGCCTCTCGTATAATCCTTAAATACCATTGAGGTTTACGAACCGATTTCACTTTACGAACCGTATATCAGCTCGTAAAAGAAGGGTCCAAAGTTGAGTATTCTCATTTCTGATAATCCTTAAATACGATTGAGGTTTACGAACCGTATTTCACTTTACGAACCGTATATCGCCCGTAAAAAGAAGGGTCCAAAGTTGAGTAATCTGTTTCGGATAATCCTTAAATACGGTTTAAGCTTACGACCCGTATTTCAGCTTTACGGTCCTTAAACTTCAAGGGGTCGCCGTATAATCGTTGGGTTCCAGCCAAAGGTCACAAATACTCTTAATTCATATAGCACACGGACCGTATCTGCGAGAGGCTAGTCGTCTTTTCTAAGGTACCTATCTTGATTCAAAACTTCAATTCCTTCCACTTCTATTTCAATTCATACCTCAAAAATTTCTTGAGCCTTGATTGAAAGTGATCCCGTCTTTAGGTAGGGAACAAAAAAAAAAAAAAAAAAAAAAAAATATATAAAGATAGAATTTTAAAAATTTTCATTATTTCAAATTGATGCATTGGATCAATCGAGGCTTCGAGACCCCATTTTCAAATTATCACCTACCCGGGTCCGAAATTTTATTTATTTTCTCGATTTTTAAAGATTCCACTTAGGTCTCTCAACTAGTAACCATTTAGTAGTTGCTCCTACTTGTGTTTACTAGTTCTTGTGTCCGCATTTCTTTCGTGCTAATTTCATTCAAGCTCTTCTTCATTTTTATCTCGTTGAAACTTCTTTATTGGCTCTCGTCCGTTTTGCTTTGAGTCGTCCGTCATTCATCTAAACAAAAATCCATTCTACCACAAAGGATAAGCAACGTGTGAATTTGATTGGGCGAGCGATTCATCAACAACTTCGAAAGAGCACGGAGTGTGGTAAGGTTGAGAGTTCAATACGAGTGAAGTGAGGCTTTTATTGCTAATCTTGTTTGCTAGTTTTGCAGGTCATCATGTCTAACCAATGATCGGACTCAAGAGGTAGTAGATATGTCATCCATAGCAAGTTCATTGGCTATGATCATGAATCAAATTCGGGCATGCAAACGGGTATGGAAGAGATAAGAGGTGAAATGAATGGAAGTGAAGGCTATGGATGAACGGATGGTTAGTATTGAGAAAGTTCAAATGGGTGGTTCGAGTGCATCGGGGCACTCCCGTTCAGAATCGAAGGTGATGATAAACACAAAATACCACTCCAACCATTACTCCGGGACAAGCACATGCCTCAGGTAACTCTCAACACCACAACCACCTCCACCCAAAGAGCTCCACTACCCCAAACAACCAACTTTGGATCCCAAAACTCCACATTCCAAAATACCAATCGACAAACCTATCCCCAAGTTTACCACCACAACCCGAATGAGGCAATCCCTCAAGCAACCTTACAACAAACACCCCAAGCTACACCCCAAGTCCAAACACAAGATCCCTTTCCTAACCAAAACTAATACCAACGCCACTACCAATACCCCATGAATGAATGAAGAGTGAGTATGACGACTATCCACAATGGGCGCGGGATGATAACCTATAAAGCGCAGGGAGGCGGAGGAATGAATAACCGGGGGAGGGGAGGAAGAGGAGGTTTTGAGAGGTTTCTGGGCCATGACCCTAGGTTCCAAGGTCATGTATGTTATAGCCCGTATATTGTACGTTTGGAAATTCCAAAGTCGTCGTGGAAAGGCGGCGAGACCATTCTCGTAAATTATCTTAATGAACGAGTTGTTATAACTATTATTTATGACTATTATTAGTATGGAAGTATTGTGAAAGGTTAAGGGCAAAAAGAGAAACTCGCAAAATGGGCCGTGAAAATAATGTGGAAGGCTAGGGGCAAAATGGTAATTTCACAAATATTCAAGAAAATTCTTGAAAGTTTCAAGATGGCCAAAGGGCAGGAAAGATGTGTCTCACATTTATTTAAATGGGGGGCTAATTATAAATAATGAAAGAATACATGGACCAAAGCTTGCTTAAGAAGACTCTTAGACTTCTTTGACCATTTCTAGAAATTCAAAAAATATATATGTGTGTGTGTGTGTGTGTGTGTGTGTGAGGGATGAGGAGTTATTCATCGTTTTAATTGAAGAAAGAAAGAAAGAAAGAAAGAGCAAAAAAAAAAGAAGGCCTTCGGCCATAGAGAAAAAGAGAGGAGAAAAGAAAAGAAAAAAATTCCTAGCCTTCAATATTGGTCCAAAAATTGTAATTCCTTTGTATTCTTATTAAGCTCAAGATCCTCTTCAAGATGACATAAATTTTGAGGCAAGGAAGTGCTTCTT
>NW_026724217.1:0-5442 GCF_029784015.1 Lycium ferocissimum
CCCGAACCACCGGGGTATAAAGGCATTAACGAACTGGGAAGTTCAAGGGGTACAAATGTTACAAGGTAAATTGATGTTATTTTCACACAGTTAAATTAAAAGTCCTAAGCAAAACACTGGATCAAGAAAGTGAGTATAAAAGAAAGAGATTAGAATGTTTTGAAAAAAAAAAAAAACGAGGGGGGGCTTCCAAGAGAGACAAGGGGCAAGGAAAGGGACTATTTGGAAAAAATTTGAAAGTAGGTATGGAAAGGAATGGGAAGGAGACGAACAAGAGAGAACGTGGGATTAAAGAACAAATATTAGAAAAGGCCCGAAAGGAAGAACACAAAAAGGGGGGGAAGTGAGAGTTCGGTAACAAAAAGGGGACCCCTCCGGAGGCACCGAGAAATAAACCGGCCCAATAATCACCTTGGAAAAGGAGAAAGTTCTCCTAAACGGTGATTTGGAAATAAAACCAATTTGCACGTTTAAAGGAATATTTCACGAACTGTGGTCGAGCATCAGAATAATAAGATGAGAAGGTGGCGCTCGAGTGAGGAAGGAACCCCAAGCGATGTTAAGCGATTGTGTTAGTAATGATACCAACGGGTTGATCAAGGAAGAGGAGAGCATTTAGGAGTAAAGTAACTGAAATCTTTAATCACTTTAGTAAGAAGGATATCAGTAACGCATTCGTTGTAGGAAAACCAATCAATCATTGAGATAAGAATGGAGATGATAAAGCCGACACAACCGATTAGAAAATTTGGCGTACATGAGCAAGAATACTTCAGAAAGACCAGAGATTCGATCATAGAGGAAATAGAATGAAATGTAAGGAACGTGCATGAGGACAACCCGACCATAAAGATCGAAAGACAGATAATATGAACGAGGATGGAGAGTGTAAACTGTAAGAATTCTGTGATAAGAGAAAGAAGTAGCAGGACACTAGGAAAACTTTGATGCACAGCTGCAACACAAACGCGTAATTAAGAAGAATTACGAGTAAATGAGCTAAACGGGAGGAAGGATTGATGGGATGGACGGAAGCGGGTATAACATTGATAAAATGGTATGGTATAGACATAAATGGAAGGAGAACTCAGGATAAGAAGAATTTCGCGCTAGAATTCTGTAGTAGATCCATAATCAAATAGTGTTTGCGATTCTTCCAGAAGAAATGAAACAAAAGATATAGTAGAGCTAGGACAGTTCCAATAAGATTTCATTCTTGAACAAAAATTCATTTTTTTTCATTTATTTCATCTACTCCATGACCCGAGGGATAAAAAAGTAAGGTATAATCGAACACTTCATAAAGGACATAGTGAATCCCGATGTCCCCATTAACTTGTCAGTCCAGGAAATCATTAGCCATAAAAGACAGAGGTATGGAAGGATGGAAAAGAAGGCATCGAAAATTGAATTCGACCCTATAAGTATTCCAATTGAATACAAAATGGTAACTAGTAAAAAGATAGATAAGTTAAACCATACGTACGGAACCTAAATGCAAACATTGTACATTGTAGGCGGCAGCAGATAATTATCGAAAATGATGGATACTCAAAGGCTATTGGTGTATAAGGACCTCCTTAAAAGGGGGGTGGGGGAGCATATTAGGTTTGAAGGGAATTATGACGTTCTCAAGCTCCAGAATAAGAAATTTATTAGGTCGAGGCCAAAGCTCAAGGTGTCACACCCCCGACGAGGAGTATGACAAAAGTTCCGACCCGTAGGTCAAGTCACTCCCGGACTTAATCGTTACTTGACCTCTACGTGCCGTAACTCAAAGAATATTTGCTCGCTAAAAAAAAAAAAAGGAAAGGCAACATAGAAAAATACTTAATAATTCAACACACATGTACGTAAGTGACTGCAAGGTCGCTACACATAAAGTATATCATAAAGTCGACAAGGCTATCAAAAAACATATCTAGAAGCCAAAACAAGGCCGACAAGGCCACACATAATAATTACATATCCCGAATGTCCACGAGCCTCAAGAGTATAACATATACATATTAAACTAACGTATAGTACCCAAAAGAAAGCAAGCCCGGTAGCGGCACTTGAATACCGCCTGATTCGGAGAAGTCCTACCGGGTGTCTCTGATAAATTCTGCTCGTAGTCTCAAGATTTAAAATGCAAATGGCCCCGGGTAATGGGACGTCGTATTTATAAAAGTACCGAGTATGTAAGGCAAAGTGAGGGAAACAACATAATTAAGATAAAATGTGACATTAATATAGACAAAAGAAAACCAAACATCTGGAAATGGCACAAAATGTAATGCATGATAAATTCATTTGTATGCTCATATATATATATATATAGTATCCATGTCCGGCCGTAAGGCTCGGTGTCATATATGTAAAATCATGCCCGGCCATTAAGGCCCTGTTATCATCATTAGCCCGCGTCCGGGCCTCCCGCGTCCGGGCAATATCATAACATGCCCACGCAAAGGGCGTGCGCATCACGCGCTACGCCCGCCGACTATAGCGCTAAGACCGTGTGGTAAAATAGTGAAATACATTTATTTATATATATATACCATGTATGATAAGTCAATGATCTGACCTTGGCCTTTCGGGAGGACATACAGTCGGTAGCCTCCCGAACAGTTATGGAATTCATATCGAGTCCAAAAGAAGTAATCGATAATGATAAGTAAAATAATATTTTAAGAATCCATAAAATAACGAGTCCTAAGATTTGAAATACAAAACATGGGAATGGAGTAATTGTTATGGAACGCTCGTGTTTATGTACTAATTGGATTCGCGCCAAGGGAAGAGGGAACGAAGACCTTACATACCTTATCCGCCGAGCCACCACTTAAAGAATTCCTTATATCGAGGTCAGCCTCTTCACCCGAGCCTATATATATATATATCAAGAAATATATCATTAATCATATTTTCATCGCCTTTCCATCAACTCATAAGTACCAATTATGGAAGACTAAATTTAGGGTTACGAAAATTTTGAAGACTCTCCCCCTATCGTCGACTTCCTCCAAATGCTAAAACAACTTCCAAACAATACCAACAACATCCTCAACATTCCACAAGACAATTATATATAATTTTCATACAAATTTCTCTTCAAACTTCATCCATAAGCCAACAACCTCAACACAACAAACTATGACTTTTATTCCACAACTATTCTCGATCAAGGTTAATAAAGGAAGAAATTCGTGATTCATACCTTATATTTACTAAAGTGGCAAGATCTTCAATAATCACTTGTTCCCAAGCTAACTCTAACACAAAACGATATGATAATCGCGAATTACAAGTTGTCCGGTCTTCGATTAGTACTCCGGAGCTTGAATTTTGCTCAAGATCCTCACCTTTATGTAATATTTGAGAGCCTTTGGAGCTGAATTTTTTGGAAATTTTTAATGAAAAATGAGGTTTTAACCCTTTATATATAGGGCCGAGGCGGCGGCATCGTAGCTGGCAATTTAGGTATCAAGCCGCTTTATCGCCTCGCCATAAGTCTATAATTCTCTACTCCGATATCCCATCGACGAGCGGTTTGTTGCATTATAACCTAGACTTGACGAACTTCATTTTTGGATTTTCAAAACACCTTAAAACCCTAACACTACGGAGATATGCCCTCCAAAGTTGACTCAAAATCCCGTTTCCAAATTTTTCGACACACAATTTCCTGATTCGCTTGGTCCCCGAGTCTTCCATAGATTATTATATGAACTCAAACCCTCGTAACCATGAGATGAATGCGCCACGTCTAGACTTAACCAACTACTGCCTAATAGATTTCACGTACACGACTATGAGGTGTGACACAAGGCGTATTGGCATATCAAGAAGGTATCAGAAAGAAGCAGAAACGAATTGAAAACCAGTGTGCCATGAAGCAGGTATAGGCAAAAAGTATGAAAAACAACTCAAGAAGCACATCACGCCGACATGAACTACGACATTTCTAGACCATGGTTTGAATCTCTCGGACGGAAAGATCATGTCAGACGAAGCATGCAGCCGATACGTCCCAGCAGGTAATAAAGAGAGCAAGAAAGGTCTCCAAGCTAAATTCACAAAGGATGATGGAGAGGATGACGAACCCAAAGGACGCTTGGGATTATAACAAAAAGGAAATTTTAGCACCGGAAGGGATGACAATTGTAACAAAGGAACAACAATTGGTAGTTTGGCAATTTCCGAAGAAAGGAAGAATGTTGCTCTTATGAATGGAAAGAAAGTCGTGCCACCGGATATTAGAAAACATTTCACAGATCACTAATTATACTGAACATGAGAGCATATACTATGGAATTATATGAACCATCAATGGAAAGTTATGCCTAACTACAATTGCAAGAAGGCCACGCCAGAAAGCCAACAAGGAATAATGACTGACGAAGTGATCGCTGCATGTTAAAATGTAAGATAAATATACTTACGTTGCAAAGAGAGTTGTAACGGAGTAAGAATTGTCGAGTCCTGTTTTCGGGATCGTATCGTGAGATTTGAGGGAAGAGAAGAAAAAGTATTTTAAGGTGAGCTCAAAGTTGCTTGAAGCTATGAAATTAGTTTGAACTCGGGATTACGCAGTTTGCCATAAATGTAATCAGCATCGCAAAGGATAATAAATGGCGAAGAAACATTATGTATATACGTATTTTGATATTGATATAACTGGTCTTGGAAAGGAAACCGAGAATAGCTTTAAGGAACATAACCATTATGCTCGCTAGCGACAAAAGTAATGTCTGGGTAAACATTTGAAAATGTAGTGTAAGAGAGATAGTGGCAAAGGATGGGGGGATTAGAGAGCTCCGACTAATGAACTACAAGGAGTCAAGACAATGTTGTATATCTAAGATCAACGGGTACAAAAAGGATAGCCCGAGATGTCACCGACTTATAAATGCAAAGAAGACGTTGTATTCTAAGCAAGTGAGAGTTCACTACCAATAGGGAAATAAAGGACATGAAGAGAGAGCATTCGTAGATTTGCAAGTAGCCGACCTAGTAAGGAAAAATTTCTATCGCAATGGACAAGATAAGAACGAGATATTTAATTGATTTCCGATTATGTACATGAGGACAAAAGGCGATGGAATTCACAAATAAGTTCAATGAAGGAGTTAGAGTGAAGACGGAAGAGATCGTCCAATTTATAGTATAACACACGGTAATCGACTCTAAGGGAGGGATAACCTGCTCTGGGAATCATAGATGATATCGTGGGTTTGACTAAACTACTACATTCGAGGATAAATGTTTCTACGGGGGGAAGGATGTTACACCCTAAAAATTCTCGCTACCAAGATTCTAGACTTGCTTAGTATGAGCTCAAAGAAGAGGCAAATATACAAGGATTAAGGATGAAGATTATATTATATGAAAGTAGTACATGGGAAGTTGAGCAAGTCCTAAGAAGGGCCCTAAGCCAACAGGCATAAGCCCCCAAAA
>NW_026724218.1:0-5275 GCF_029784015.1 Lycium ferocissimum
ACATGGATAAATTTTTGGGGGTTTGGGAACCCTTTTCCTATTTTTTTTTTTTTTTTTTTTTTACCATTTTTTTTTTTCCCAACCCATAATAAATCTCTTTTTTGAAATTTCCGAAAAAAATTTTCCCCCGAATTTCCCAATTTTCCCCTTTGGGCCCTTTCCCAAAAAGTTTTTCCCAATTTTCCCATAAACAACATAGACATTTTAACCCAAGGTAAAAAATATTGACTTATGACATACAAGTACAATTATTTCAAAATTTTCGAATGGCAAAAACACAAGATATAACACCCATTTGGGGAAAGGGGTATTTTGTCAGGATCAAAAAAACCCCGATAGAATCATCCCCCGTTGAGTGGGGGGCAACCCCGCGATGAAGTCCATATTAATTATTTCCCCACCCACGTTGGGTATCCCCTTTTTCCCCGTAATGCCCCCCCAAGTTTCGTGCCCAATTTTGACCTCGGCTTTTGGGCTTTAGCCACAAATTTCCGAAATTACCCTTTTTTCATACCGTCCCACCGGAACGGACATACCGAGATTGTTGGATACTTTTTGTAGCCCCCGGATAAACAGAAAAACGGCGTAATGTTTTGAAAATTTTTTGTCGCCGTAACTCCCCCTTCCGGGTACCAAGTTTTTGTGTTTCCCCTACCCGGGTGTAATCTCAAACAGTCTTCCCTTTTCAGGGGGCCTGTTTTGTAATGCCCCCGGAACCGGATCTTCTTTTGACGGCGCTTTTTCTTCCAAAATAAAAAGATTAAAAGCCTTCTGGAAAGAAATCCCGGTTTCCCCGGAAAACCCCACGAACCCCAAGGCTTCCGGTCCCGTGAATTTCAGGGAATTTTTTCTTTTTTTTTTCCGATGGAACATCCGGGCCCTTCCCCTTAGATTTCAGGAGGGGCATCTCCCAAAACATTAGTTTTCCCCGGATGGTAAAAGGATATCAACATCATAATTTTTTAAAGAACTCAAAAACCATCTTTTTTTCCGCAAATTCGGCCCTTTTCCGTTTAAAGATATATTGGAGGCCCCAAGGGTTTGTAGATATCAACATGAACCCCATATAAATAATGTCTCCATATCTTGGAGCAGGATCACCGTCCCGATTTCCCGGGATCGTGATGGGTAATTCTTTTTCTGTTTTTTAATTTTTTCGGGAAGCTTTTCAACCCCGCTTTGCTTTTAACAAACCCCCCCAACACCGAAGATCACAATAAATGACATACCCGTCTTCCCTCGGGAAGTGCCCGGGGATTGTAGTCAATTTTCCCCTTCAAAAAGGGAAAGCTCCGCCCACAGAATCATCCCCGGAAATTTTGGGCCCCTTCCGAGTTACCCTTTTAAAGGCGGCCAAAAGGAAGCAAATTTCCCCAAAAGGGGGGGGTTTTCCACCAACCCCGGGAAAGCTACTTTTTGCCTTGAGGCGGGCCCCTTTTTCCGCACCTTTTGATTTTTGGGTTCCCCGGATCCCTTTTCCCAAAAATTGCCCCCAAAAATTTCCCAAAGGGGGTGGGCCCAAATTTCACAAGAAAATTTAGCATAAAGTTTTCGGTGGGGAAAACTCCGGCCCCTTCTGGGATGGTCCGCGTGCTCTTTTTCCCCCCAGGAATAGCCAAATACCCCTTAAAAAAATCGATCATGAACATATCCAAAAAGGGCCTGAATCCCCCGATTCATAAGACCCCATGAATATCCCGGAGCATTCGTGGGCCAAAAAAACCCAAATTTTCCGAATTCATAATCCCATCTGGCCCAAATTTTGGCTTGGGAATATCGGCCCCCCGTACGTGCCCGATGAACCCCGGCTAATCTTTTTTGAGAAACTTTTTGCCCCCCGTTGAAAAAAACAAATCGTCAACCCGGGGGAGGGGGCTCTTTATTCTTTATAGTTACCTTTTTTCCCCGGCCGATTATCGATGCACACCCGACGAACCCCCTTCTTTCTTAAAATAATCCCGGGGGCCCCGGGGACGTGAGGGTCGAATAAAACCCTTTTAATAGTTTCCTTGACTATTTTTTCAATTTTTTTAATTTTGGTTGCCATTCGAAAGGGAAATTTAGAATTTTTGGTGTGGGCGACGGACAAGGAATTCTATCTCCCTTTGGGGGAAAGGCCGGGGAAGTTTTAAATTGGGAAATACATCTGGGAATTTTTAAACCCCACCGGAGCAAAGGGGTGCTTCAGTTTTTAGATCATGTACGCGAACCGGATGATAAATGTAGCCTTTTGGATCATTTTTTTTGCCCAGGTATGAAATAAACTTACCCCGGGTTTCTTTTCCTACCCCTTTTATAACCGGTTTACCCGGGTTGGGAAAAATTTTTTTTTTCGACAATAAAATTAGCATAACAAGAAGCCGGGGTTTCCCCCCCATAATAACATCAAATTCAATCATGTCTAGCTCTACCAAATCGCCTTAGTGCAAAGATCACGGAAAAATTATCGAACAATCTTTTTTATACCCGCCCCTTTTCGATAATAGAATCCCCCTGGGAGGGGTAACCCCAAAAAGTTCTATTAGTTGGTTCTTTTAAAATTTTTTAAAATAAAGGAAAATATATGATAAAGTGGAAAAGGGGATCAATCAATGCAATAGGCCGGGAAAAAAACCAAAATGTACCGTAACCATGTTGGGCCCACGCCCCCCGGTCCCGGGGGACCAAAACAATATGCTTTGAAGGACCCTGGCCCCGGCCCCCTCCCCCCGGGGGTTTTTACCGCGGGCCCGGGCCCTTTTTTCCCCCAACCCCCGCCCCGCCGGGGGGCGCCATAGGAAAAATGAACCGGACCAACCTTTTTTTGGCCCCGGCCCCCGCCCCCCCCACGCGGGCAATTCCCCGGGGGTGGGCCCCCCCCCGGGCCCCAAAAAAACAAGCAGTAGGCCACTTCTCCGGGGGTGTTCCCGGAGAACACGAGGGCTAGGGGTTTAACCCAGGACCGCCCCACCGGAGCCCGGCCGGAGCCCCCGACCCCCTTCCCCAATATCCGGCTGTCGGGCCCTCGCCGAAGGGCCCCGGGGGGTGTACCCGGGTTTGGGGGGGGAGGGGAAAATCTTTGTTTCCCGGGCCGGGGGGCCGTTCCTCGAGAATCCCCCGGGGAAACCCGGGGGCCCTGGGCCCCCCGGCCGGGGCCTTCAAACCCTGCCGGGGGCGCCCCGTGTCGCTCCCCCATTCCCCCCGGGGGCCTTTTTCTCGTCCGTAACCCATGCCGGTGAGAAGCCATTTACATACCCCAATCATTAATCATCCGGGCCCAAACAAAGGCGCCCCCTGGCCTTACATTTCCCCCAATGTGGGGCCCTATCCGGCTAAAGAATCAAACCGTTTGACCCCGGTTTTTTTCCCACCACCTCCTCGGGTGTATAAAGCGTCCCCCCCCCCGGCCCCGGGGGGAGAAAATGGGCAAGAAACGCCCCCACGAACTCATCCCATATAGGGTTGGGGGGGCCCCCCCACCCCCGATGACCCCCCAAGACTCATACCAATTGGTGCAATGTCCAAAACGGCCCACGTGTTATATCCCTTTTTTTGGTGTCTTGGGGGACCTTTAGATAATTGTGACTAATTAAGGACAAGACCATATTTTGATCTTGTAAGACATAAAAATTTTAAAAATTTTGGTTTGGGGAAATATGAGGAAAGGATAGGGGAAAAGGGGTTTACCAAGTTAAAGGGAAATATGGGAAAAGGGCTGGGGCAAAATTGGAATTGGCAAATAATTTGTTCATAAAAAAAAAAAGAGAAAAAAAAGGGAAAAAAAAGAAATTAAGGGGTTCCCGAAAAGGAGGAACCCCCCTGAGAAAAATAAATTTGGCACATGGATGAAAAATTCATCCTTCAATTTAGAAAATTCAAGAAACTAAGAAAAGAGAAAGAAAGAAGGGAAAAAAAAAAGGTATTTGGCCATGGGGGGGGGTTTGCCCCAGGTTTCCCCCAAAAATTATTTTCTTGCTATTTTTCCCACAAATTAAAGGGTCCTCAAAACGTGGTGCAATTGTTTTGGAAGATGGGTGTTCGTTTGGATTTAACAGGCAAGTGAAGAAGGAAAAAATGTATGATTCAATTCTTTTTCATTGTTAAAAAGGGCTTTTTTGATGTTGTAGTCGTAGGAATGGATGGAATTTATGGAATTATGGAATTTGATGGTTTTTTGTTGTTTATATGTCCGTGTGTATGTTTAAATTTTGTAAGAAAGGGGGTTGGATTTTATGTTGTATTCTAGTCGTGGTTTTTTGGGAAATTTTGTAGTGGTAAAGTTGAATGAAAATTGGAGGGTTTGGGAAATTTGCATGTTGGTCTGGTTATGTTGTGGGAAAAATGATGGATTTATTTGTTTAATACGATAGTTGTGTTGTTTTCTCTTTAAATGTAAATGAAGGATATATGGGTTAAGTTTATGAAAATGGAATGTAAGAATTATGTCCCTTTAAAGTGATTTTATGGAATTAGGATAAGGTTGAAAAGTGTAGATTTTTTTGTTGGGGTGAATTGTAAAAGAAAAAGGGTTTGGGAAAGGTTTTTTTATAAGAATGTTGGGTTAATATGGGAAAATTTATGGAATTTTGAATATTGGATAAAAGCGGAAAGCTCTTGGTTTATGTTGGATGATCTTAAAATTTGTATGTGAATATGAACATATTGATATTGTTTGTAAGTGTAAAGTTGGATTTGGTTTTTGCATTATTTGGAAAGTAATTTGTTGCGCTAGAATGCGTTCATTTATTGTTTATGTTGTTTATATTGTTGTTGGTAGGTTGTTTTGTTTTGCCTTTGAATCTCGGGGTGTTGTATTATGGGGGGGAAACGTAAATTTTTATAAAAAAGATTGATTAAGGTTGAAACTTTTAAACCTTTATGAATAGCAATTGGTAAAGGGCCATTTGTAGGTTTGAGAAAGGTTGAATTTTTTGGGAAGCGTAAAAGGCAAAAAGGTATTTTTGTGTTACACCTCGCATTTTTACTTGGGAAAATTTCGAGTTAATGGCGGGGAAATTGGGAGAGGTTTTATTTTTGTTTGGTTGGGTCGAAGTCGTTGTAAATTTTTTGTCGGGGAAAATTTTAAAGGGGGAAAATTGGAAATTTGGGAAATTTTATGCAGACTTGTTGGAAAAGAAATTCAAATGGACTATGGCCCATGATGCAAGCATATTTACTAAAAAAGATGCAAAGGAGCAAAAAATCTTTATGACGAGGAAAAATCTAAAAAAAGGAAAATTTGGTGGAATAGAAAAAAAAAAGAAAAAAAAAGAAAAGAAGAAAGATCGGAAAAAGG
>NW_026724219.1:0-4911 GCF_029784015.1 Lycium ferocissimum
GTAGTTGTAGTTTTGTTTTTTTGTTGGTGTTATACTATGTATATACGAAAATAAAGGGTGTATACAAGCGTCGGTATACAAATGTATATTGTCTATTTTGGAAGTGATCTAAGGATGGTTTTGGTTCTATTTGGATAGGTATTTGTTGATATTGTTGTTGTTGGGTATTGTGATTGATATTTTTGCTTAGTTGGAACCTCGAGGATTATTAAGTTTTTGGGGAAGATACGACCGAATATCGTTAGATCCCTAAGTAATTAAGGATTGGTTTGAAAGAGTATCTTAATTCGCTTATTGGCATTTTTGGTATTGTTTGTAGATTGGTAAGACGAGACCTAAGTTATGGTTAACTTGAGAAGCGACAAGGTATTTTAGGCAATTCTTCTTTCATTTTGGCAGATCTATGACAAGTGCGAAACGTAATGATATTCACATGAATCCACCCCTAGATGTAGGAGCTCACGTTCTATGTTGGTATTGGTGTTGTTCGTATCGAGTTCCTTGACTTCAAGTCCCGAAGGGCATCCATAATTTGTATGTTTCAGTAAGATGTCAAATCCCAAAGGGAGACATTCATGGTTTCTTTATTCATATGCATTTCATTTTGATTTCTAAGTCTGAAGGAGACAAATAAAAAAGGAGAAGAAGTTCCCTTTTTGAATTAAAAGTTGCTCGAAGAGTCTTTTGAAGTTTTACAAAGATTATCATGCATTTGCACACTTATATACATGTACGACATGATTTTATAGGAAAGCGGGAAAGGGCTATGGAGTTATATACGCAAACCATCGATTGACGATGATTATGATCCCCGGGGCTGCACAGAGGGCCATTATGCCTATCATGCCGAAGGGCTGCGACGAGGGTGAAGGATCATTATATATACATTTGATGTTTTAAAAGTTCTTATGCACATACATGATTCTGGTGTTGGCTACGTACGGTTAAATCCTTACTCTTTATTATTGAGTGGAGATATATTATTTCGGTTCGCTACATCTCGTTTCCCTTTTTCGTCGACATCCCCCTTTTTTTGGGGCGTTGTGTTTCATCCCGCGGGTGTATACGGATGAGTAGAGGACAAGGATGTTCCCATTTTTGGATGTGTGAGCCCCTTTATTCGGGTGTTCCCGAGTCAAAGTATTTATGTATTCCTTTAGTCAATGCTTTTGGTATTTTGGGGGCCCATTTCCATTTATGTTATGGTATCTTGTTACATTTTAAAAATTTTCGACGGTGTCCTGTGGATAGTGGTGAATGTGCGGTTGTGTGCGCCGTAGGTCGATGTGTTCATATCTTGATTTAAAGATTTTTTGTGACAAAAGGGTTTTTCTTTGACTTAACAAAAAAGGAGAAGCCCCCAAACTGATAAAAGGTTTTATTAAAAATTTTTCATTTTTTCCCCAAAACGTCTTTTTCTAATTTAAAGGTTCACAAAAGTTGTGACTTATGAATAGAATGGTAGTTGGCACTCGGGGGTGGGTTTGGGGGGGATGGGGCCCCCCGGTTTTTGGGTCGTCGGCTTTTAAAATCTTGATTTTAATGTAGTTTACAAGTGGCATTTTTCCATTTTGTTGACATTAAATCTCCCCCGATATTATGTTCCCCTTTTTTTTTTTTTTTTCCCCAAGTGTGTGTTTTTCGTGTTTTTTTTTAAAAAATGATCCGGATAAAAATCACGATAATTTGCCGCTCTTTTCCTCATTTTAAGATGTTTCCTTATTAATGGTAACTTCCTTGGGTTTGGGTCGGGCTATCTTCCTTTGTGAAACCTACACCCCCGTCGGTTTCGTTTTCAAAACGAGTTTTTAATAAAAATCATGTTTTCAAGTGGGGGGTCTTTTTTTTCTTGACTCCTTCGAAAATTTTGGGCTCCGTCTTTTTCACATCTTTTGACTATCGCAAATCGGTGTTAGCATCTTATCCTCTACAAAGTCGGTTCCGGTTGGGTTCTCCTTATAGAAAAAAAACCCAAAAAATTTCCTAAGTGCGTTTATTCTTTCCGATGACTACTAAACTCTTTCCCCGGATAAAACATTTTGGGAATATTCAAGTTGTTTACATCTCAAGGGTAGCCCTCTGACTCCCCAATCACGAACCCGGGATTACATTAACGAAAAAAACTAGATGGCAAAAAAATTTTGGGTGTGGAATCCTTCGTTTTTAACGATTGTGGACATCCCTGAAATTATACCTATTTTTGGTTATATATGGATGATGACTCGGCCCGCCGGCCGTGTCTTTAATCCTATCGTCTCTTGGGAATAAACTTACCTCGGGGAAGGGGCACCTTTTTTTTGACTTCGGGGAAAAAACCCCCCGTCGCGGTTCCGTCTTAAAAGGGGTAGACTCTGGTGAAATGACATTTATATCGATATCAACGCGTGTTTTAAAAATTTTTTAGTTTTTTAAGACGTCTAATCGGTCAATGTTAAAGGAAGCCATCGACGTCGGGGGGGTCCAATCCTTGCCCCTCTTTTTTTTGGAGCCCGGGTTTTTTGATAAAGATTATATCCCGGTACCAAAAAAATTTGTAAAAATATTTGTCTTTTGCAAATGGAACAAACTCATGGGTAAACCAAAGTTTTTTTAGGAGGCCCTGCCCTTTTAGTTCTCTTCCCCTTTTCCCTTAAACCCCTTTTTTGGGCCTTGTCGTTATCTGTTTTAAACTCTTAGCAAACAAGTTAGTGTAAACATCCTGCTTTTTTTCCATCCAGAAAAATTTGTCGGTTTTATGGTTGCCCCGTTTTCCTCTGGACTTTTTCCCCTTCCACCGGGGGGAAAGGATGCTCTTTTTTCTAAAAATCTTTTATTTTTTCTATCGGAAAAATTTAAAAATTTTTTTGGGCGATGATTTTGGAAAATTTTGTATTTTGGTATATTATTATTTTTGAAAATGATATATTTTATCACCCTTTTTAAAGTCTGACATTAGTTACTCAAACGGCCTTTCTTTTCTTCTCCTTCGATATTGACTTTAAAAAATTTTGAATCCCTTTCGAAAATTTTTCCCAAAAATTTTTTCTTTTTCCCACTTGAATTTCGCTATATCAAGGAATTTTTGACCTCTCAAAATGCCCGCGACGTAAAATTTTAATCAAATTTGTTTTTGAACTAATATTTTAGGTTTTTTTTAGGGCTCTCAAAATTCGGGTTTTTTGTGGGGGGGGGGGGGGGGTTACCTTTATCTTTCTGCTAGATCAATTTGAGGTTTCCCGGTTTTCGGGGGTTTTGTTTGGAACCCGGGGGCCGGGGGGGCCCCTCCCGGGGGAAATTGGTCAAAAAGTAGTTCGGGGTAAACATTTTGAATTTTTGGGGAGATGGGAAAAAAAAGAGCGCCCATATACAAAAGGGGAAACGGTCTAACGTAGTTCAAACACTAATTTTGTTTTTTTTGGGGCAAACCGGCGGAAAACGTTCGTTCCCCATAAGTATAGGGAATCGGGTTCCGTAGTTGTACAAAATTTTGGGTTTGTTTTCTACGAAAAATGCAAAATTACAAACGGATGAAATGCATTAAAATAACATAAACTATAAAAACTCTAATCTTGTAGTCATCTTTTACCGTAGTATATCTTAAGGGTTTAAATTGATTGGCCCCCCTTGACCTATCTCGGCAAGTACTTTTATCTTTTTTGCTTTTCGAATATAAAAGGCCTTTCCTATTTGGTGCAAACTTTTTTTGTATTTCTTGGTTTGGGAATAGTTTGGGGCCTTTCTAATTTGAAACCCCCGGTTTTTCCCCATGCTTGTTGGCTCGTGCCATTCTTTGTTGGTATAGTCGACATGGCAAACAACAATGTTCTTTTTATTTATCAAAACGGTTGTTTATACTTCTTTGGGATCCATTTTCTCGTCACTAAATTTTTTTTTTTATTGAAATGGGGGATTTCTCGGGGTATTTTTGCGTGCCTCACCGAATTTGGTGGCCCCGGGGTTTAAGTCCTAGCGGTGTCGATATCCGGGTTCTGGAATTGTTTCGGGCCTTGTAGTTATCAATCATCTTTGGGGGTTTCGCGTTTTTTTTGGCGGGTTTGCCCTTCATTTGTGGCCAATTTTGGTTGAATTCCGGTGGTGATTGAACTGCACACTTTCTTTTCAAGTGGCTTTTAAGTTAGCCCTTGTTTATGATTGATTCGGAATACCAAATCGGCTATGATGTTGTTTTTGGAAAAAATTTAAAACTCTTTATTCGATCTAAAATTTGCTTCCACCACGGTGAAGTAGTCTATGGGACCAAGGAAATGGTGTTTGTTTGAGGGTTGGGCCCTTTGGGCCAGTATCCTCCCCCAAGGGGTTTCCAAGGCCCAACTTCGTTTGGAAAACCCTTTTTCAAATTCCCAAGATCGACTTTTGGCTTTTTGGGGAATTTGCTACAATTTTTCTCAGATTCTGCCCTTTTTTCAAAAAAATTTTTTTCAAACCCTTCTATTGTTACACCTCGTAGTTGAATATTGAGTTGTGGCGTATTTGCTCGGTAGGACATTGGGGTAAGGAGATTAACTTAAAGGTTGGGGTGGGCCGGAAAATAGGTGGAGCGAAGCCGGGGGTGGCGCGGGCACCCGGCGGAGGGGCCACTCGGCGCAAAAGCGCCACGCAAGGTGCGGGCGCGGGGGCAAATTTTAGGTGGGCCGGGGATGAAGATTATATGATGCGAGATAAGAATATATATATATATGACTTTAGGCCGTATGGTGTAAATTAGTTCATACGTTACTTGATGAAAAGCCCCTAAAAGTAAGCTAAAAAGGGGCCCACATGGGGGGTTTTTTAAAAGGGTATATGAAAAATTATAAGAGTAGTACATGGGAAGTTGAAAGTCTTAAAAAGGACCCTTAAGCCAAATGTGGGCATAAGCCCCCAAAGGATGATTTAATGATACGTTTTCGAATGATCGGTTTTAAGACGAAA
>NW_026724220.1:0-5314 GCF_029784015.1 Lycium ferocissimum
TATTTAAAAGTCATTTTTAAAGTTAACTCGTTTATGGTCTCAAACTTAAGATTCTAGATAAGGGTTCAACTAATCTAAAGGGAAGGTATTAAGCATCCTTTAAGATCCATTAACAATGGTTAACCGACCGGACTTATGTTAATTAAAAGGGCTTGTGAAGTATAAGTAATAATGTATAAAATAATTGGTTAATTATAAAACAAGAGGGACTTAGTAACTAAAAGTGAAAAGCGGTGACTAACTTTATATTTAAGTCCGTTTTGACGTTATTAAAAATGTGATGTGGAGTTGAAAACAATTTTATCCTTGGATTCAAGAATCAAGAGTGAATGACAAGGTGATGAATACTTTAAAATCTTGTTTTGTATAGAAAACCAACTTCCGTGATGAATCCTTCATTTAAAAATCATTAAAGTTATCTAGCATGCAAAGTTAGGCCAAAAACAAAGCCTGCACTTTGAAAAACGATTTCATGTTTAGGTCTTGGACTAAAGGTTTCCAAAAACGTTTGGAGTTCAAGAAATGAGGATAAGAAATGGACCAAACACCTTAAAAAAAAAAAAAAAAAAAAAAAAAAACCTTCGAACTCGTTTGAAGAAAAAAAAAAGAAGCTAAAACGAGTATGTATTACATTGAATAGGTGATATCAAAACTAATTAATTAACTACCTCTAACTGGTTCAGCTATATAAACTATATTTTAAACCTTAAATATGATACTAAGTGAGCAGACTATGGATCAACTAAACTATTTAACACAACAAGTTTAGATAAGGCAAATAAAGAATTAAAAAGGTTAAAACAAAGAGGTAAGAAGCCATTTGTATAGGCCTCCCGAAATAAAGAATTGTAGCTGTTAAGTTTTGATCCATTATAGACATGGGTTCAAACACAAGATGAAATGCAGTAGTAGTCGATGTGGCGATGTCATCGAAGTCTTAGGTCGAGACCTGCTTGGACAGTCAGAGTCTTTTATAAAGACTCCATTTTGCTCTCAAAGTGTACATGTAAAGAAAGGAAGAGATAAAAATTAGCAAGATAATCTAACAGTTCTATTGGAATACATAACTAGGTGAAGATAAAACGAGAATGTAACGGAGATTCTTACAGAAATTCTATACTAATTGGACAACTACCTGTGGCAAAACAAACTGTATCACGTAGTGTTAAATAACTCTCACTAAAGCTATTTGGTATGACTTAAAGTTACTTTACCAAATTCTAAGTGTTTTTTTTTCCACCAAACATTCGGAAATAGTTATCAAAAATGGTTTTATATAGGAGGAAAAAGACATTCTAAACTATGTTTTCAGTATGTCAGGCTAAAGCATTAGTAATATCAATATTTACACATACAACATATGAAACTCACTAGTTCCTAACATGATTTCTAGCTGTCCCTTGAAAACGTAGAACCAATAACTCATTTGTTACAACATCGGAACCAAACCTTCGTATCCTCGTTACAACAGAAGAAAGGGAAGATAAAAAAAATGTAACAAAGCAGAGATGATTTTATCGAGCCAACAGCACATACATTTCTCAATTGAATTTCAGAAAAATCAAAGCAAACTCAATACATCATTCCGAACGTACAAGAGACTAAGAATAAATAAAAATGAAAGACATAGATCAAGATTTGACCTTTTGTTTATGCAGTGAATAGGACGGCGATCCAGATCTACTCTCCTTCGAATAAAGTTGAAACAGACAAAGTGTCACACCCCAACTTTACTAGGGTGTGATGGGCACCCGACCCCATCTTCGGAGCCGAGCGAACCCGCTAACTCTTATTACACATATGAACTTATGAATTAGTAAGAAATGAATACATAGAAAAAAAATTCCATAAATAGAGTTTGACATCATATAAGACTCGTGACACGAAACATAATAACATATCGGCTACTGGAGCCGCTTACACATGACAACCCAACACCCACGACTCTGTCTGCAAAGTCTCTAACGTAGAACATGGAACCGTATCATAGTGCTCTGACTCGGCAACACCCCGGAATGAAATGGAGCTCGCCGGCCCCGTGGAACGTCTTCGCCAATGGCTTCTACTACGTGGTGTACTGCGCGGCCGTAGAACGCGACCCAGAAGAAGAGGGGTCGTACGAGCAATGTGCGAGTATGTAAGGCGGGGAGTAGCAACATAGTAAGAGATATAAGCGTGAACAATAACGGGATATCATATCGTGAGATAAAGGAATAACTTGTACGTATGTGAACAATAACTACATGGAAACATAAAACATATCGTCGGATAACGAGTAACTTTGTGCGTCGAGTGCCCCAGGGGCGGATGCCATGCATGCTAAGGCCCTTGAAAAACATTTCTTTCGTATATATATAGAACATAGAATATATCATGTTGCGGGCGTCGGCGCCGATCCATTTAACCATAAGTATATATATCCCGCGTCGGGATGATATCAAGTCAAGTACGGATACATGTATCGGGTGTATACATCCCGAGCGTCTATAGCGCTCGCCCTTTCCCCATCTTCCCCATATACATATATATACATATATATCATACCATAGCATGCGGGGAGCCCAAAGAAAAGCTGACTCTATCGGAGTGACGTAAGGTCGATAACCTCCGATCGCGTATGGAATAACCATAGGCGCTTTGTCTCGCATGAAGGAACAATTTATATAAGGCGAGACTATCAATGGAGAATAACTTCATGGAAAAAAACATATAACGAATCATAAGGCATCATTTCGTTTACTTTAAAACCTTTGAAAGTAGTCATTATCCAAAAATAGCTTGACATTTCATATCGTCACATTCGTAGTAAGAACATATCCTTGACATATTCGTCATATACTTTTTCTCATCTCTGGCATCATCATTATCATCATAGAACCATAATCGTTGTTTTAGTCATTAAGACTTTCAATATTGTAAAACTTGGTTTTTGGAGAAAAAAAATGAATATTTTAGGAACATTAGTAAACTTTTGGGAGGAAAGATCATGCCTTGGGGTCGATGGTTTAGTTAAGACAGCTATTGTTTGGTAGTCAGAATGATAACCAAGAACTCCAACTAACTATAGTACGGAAACAAGCCTAGTGGGACAATAGGAGGGAGTTCGGGAATAGTGGGCCCACCTCGGTCAAATGAGGCGGCGTACACAATTTACGTATAATACGTTTCATGACATGACTTATGAGAGTTTTAGGGTAAACGGATCCTATTCATGCAAGTTAGGTGTTTAAACAATTCTTTCAACTATTCATAAGCATTTAATTCAATTCTCTTGAATGAATAGTAGTCAAATTCAAGCTCGGTTTTCTAGAATTAGAGTAGTCCACGAGACACGTATTCAAGCCTATTACATCTAAGACGTACCAAAGGAAGAAGAATGAAGCCTTACATACCTTTTCCGCCTTGTACGCCGCTCCAAATTCGGCAATTTCGCCAAAATCTACAAATTGGTCACGTATACCAAATAGTGATTAGAACCTTTAGAGGTTAAATCTTGAGTTGACAACTTGCCTACGAAATTTCGACGACATTTTCCCCGTAAATGCGCCATCCTGGGAGTTCAACTTGGCGATTTCAATCAACGACATCCCGGGAATTCGGCCAGGCCCAAACATCAACAATAATGTCAACAATTATTCTAACAAAACCATAATACTCATAATAATCCAAGGCTACCCAAATCCTCTAACTTGACAAAAACATTCATAACACATTTTCTACTTTCAAATTCATAGACTTATGTCCACGATTCCATACGTCTTCAACAATATTTTCATAAATTCAAGAAACCGTATTAACATCACATTAAGCTCCAAATCAGCCCACACAACTATAACTGACTTGAGTCATCAAACATCCATTCTTTCATCATAATGTTCGCCACAACATCCTAGAACACTAAATAGCATTTAGTTCATCTTTTCTACCAAACCACCCATGCCTTCGGCCAACACACACACACACAACTTAATGAATTTCATCCATTCCTTTACATTACAATATGCACAACCATACATAATACAATCATCCAACAAGCTAAATAAATTAGTTTTTTTCACTTCTATGCCATACTACATATACACGGCCATACAACACAACACCACAATCTCATGAACTTTATTCCTTTCTACACATCACAACATGCATAAACACCTATAAAACATGCAAGAAAGATTGAGCCTTACCTTGTTCCTTCACTTCCTTTTCTCGGCTAGAACATGCTCCTTGCAATCTATGAAAATGGTTTTCCTCTTCCAACAACCACTCCATATGATAGAGGACCTTCCGTTTAGTATGAAAACATGAAGAGAATAATTTTTTGATCAATTCCATGGGGCTGGTTCGGCCAGCCCCCTCCTTCTTGGCCGTTTTTCTCCTTCTTTTCTTTTCTTTTCTTTCTCTTGATTTTTCTAGAATTGAAAGTGGTGGTTCATGTCTTATTTTTGCACCACTTATATATATATATATATATATATATATACATAAAGGGGGCACATGGCCGGCCACCCCCTTCTCTTTTCTTTCCAATTTTTTCTAGATTTTCTTTTTCTTTCCCTCAGCTTCTTGAATTTTCTAAATGAGAAAAGATGACTTCCATGGTTACTTGGTCATCTTTTTCCTCGCATGCACCTTGCATCCATGTGGGCCATAGTCCACTCAACTTGGATAGCTACAAAACTTTCCAACAAGTCATGAATAATAATTTCCAAATTAAAATTTGCCCTTAATAATCCATACCGATAATACTATAAGCGACTTGCGCATTCAAATAACAGAAAAATATAACTTCGTCCTTAACTTCCCGCCATTAGCTCGAAATATTCAAATGCGCAAAATGCGAGGTATAACACAAAGATTGAGGATAAAAAAAAATGCTGAAGTTTTCTTTTAGAAACAGTCGAAAAATAACAATAGCTTAAAGGAGAGAGTTTTTCATGGTTCCGGCCCACCTAGAAAATTTGAAGAGTTAAAGATGTATTTATAGGAGTAGAAAACTAGGATTTGTGATTTTGGGCGGGACATTAAAGTTGAAAAAATCTGTTCGTTTTGAACGTTGGTGGTGGCAGACTTGACAGATGCAAGGACGAAGAAAAGCTACACCCTTTGTTTGTCTTCTTCTAAGATTTCAAAGATCTTGTGATTTTTTGCAGAGATACTCTTCAAAATTTTTGACTTTTGGTGAGAGAATTAAGAGGAAAGAGAGAGGATTCAAATATTTACACCAAAATGGAGAGACAACTTCCGTAAAAGACTGAGAAAGAGGTTTGGAATCTTGTGTGCAATAGGAAAAGAGATACGGGGGGGTGTGCGGCCA
>NW_026724221.1:0-4923 GCF_029784015.1 Lycium ferocissimum
TCCTTAACTTTCTCAAGGAAACCCTTTTGTAAACTCGTATAAATAGAGTGTCGATTGTCCCTCTTATACTTGCATCCAGTTTCCCCCCCCAGGGTTACAAGTATTCCCCGATTATTTTTCCCTTTTCCCGTTTTTCCGATCTCTTAGGCGGCCTTTGTTTCCCGGCATTTGACCCCGTACCTTCCATCTCTCCTCCTTTTTTTTCAAATATCTTGTATTAGTACTTTCCAAGCCAAACCCGTAATAAAAACAACGCTTGCTTTTAACTTTTGTCCCCTTTTTTTTTTTTCTTTTCATTTGAACTTGTTCCCCTTCTTTACCTTCCGTATCGAAACGTTGGTTCCCGGAATACACTATCCCCGGTATACCCATTTTGGGATATGGTGCATCCTATATACATATATAATTTCCTTTTTTAAAAAATATTTTCAAATGTATTACTTTTCCGGGGCGTGTACCCTAATTTCCCAGGTACTCGCCCCTTTGGCCTATTCGACTTTATAGGTTTTTTATCCTTCCGGGGTCACCCCCCCCAAAATTTCTCTCCTCCCGTTTAACCCTTGGAACTCGTAAATACGATGCTTTAATACTATTTGGTGCGTCCACCTCCCCTGACCCTCACAAATCGGGTAAGTTGAAGTCAAAGGTTTTTCAAAGCGTTCTCAAAACTCTCCCCCCAATTAGAAAGGGTCTTTTCCCCGACTCCAAATTACTATTTACCCCCTTTAATATAACCATCATGGATATGCTATTTTGCCCTGACCTATTCCCCAAAGGGTAGAACCCCCCTTGATCGCCGCTACTTATAAATCTTGGTTATGGGCCTTTGGATTCTGCTCTTTTACCTCTTCCCCTTCCTTTCTATAAAGTTTTAAGCCCCTCATTTATAGTATTCGTACCCTTTGGGTACACTGTAATTTATCCCCTTTTATCTCCTTTTTTTTATTTCCTTCTTCCCATTCCCCTTTCTTTTTTTACTCGCTATCTTTTCCCATCATTATATAACCCTTTTCCCAAACTTCCCAGAACGATAAGCCTTCCTTTCGTTTTATCGCCCTTTTCCTTTCCCCCTTTGCCTTTTTCGTTACATGATCCTTTTTTCCCCTTCTCCCGGGCTTTTTTTTTTTCATAACAACCCCCATTATATTCACATCATATCTTTTTTAATCAACCCCATAATGAAACCCTTCAACCCCTTTTCCCCGTTGTAAACACCCTTAATATCCCCCAAAATTTTTTTCAATACTTAAATATCCTACAATTTTTCCCCCCTTTTCTTTTTAATCATACTTTACTTTTTTTAACTAAACTTCATAATTCATCCCCTTATCAATTCGTGTCCTTAAAAACACTCCATCAAGATTTAAAAACCCCTAAATCATCTCAGGTTTCGCCCTTCAATTCTTTTACCTATGATATGAAATTTTATTATCCTGATTAAATTAATTTTTTCCCGATGTAAACCCCGTACTGTAACAGTCAAATCTTATCATTACTATTGGCACGATTTTTAAGACTATTAAAACCTATATCTTTTCTCTTTTAGGAAAATTTTGGGGTTTCCTCCTTTAATTCTTCTAAACCCCCGGGAAATCCAACAATGCCTAGGGCAACATATGTATATATATATATATATTATATATTTTCATATCATATCCAAACAAGGGTCCCAATATCAAAAAAAATTTAAAAATGATAAACTTCCTCGTAGCAAACTGGCATTTTTGTTAATTTTTTTTTTTTCCCCCTTTTAACCTTCAACTTATATTTCAATCGTCTTAATATCTTCCACATATTCTTTCATCCTTTGTTGGGGGCATAACTTCCTATCCTTCCTTTTTTAGATCTTCTCTTTGAAATCAAAGGTTAGTAAAAGGATTTTTTCCCCCATGACTTGGTCATCACATCTTAGATGTGAAAAAAAGGGGAACCACCCTAGATGCCCGTAGCCTCGTTTATAAATGTGGCGCGCTTCCCAAACAGCTTCGGAACGACTTTGAAAAACCCAAGGGCGAACCCTCGATACCAAATTTTTCACCCCCACTTTTGATGGGCGTGATGGGCACCCGATCCCCGGGGGGGGCGTGCGGTTCGTGATACTCTAATCATCCAAATTTAAATCTGAAATGAGGGGTAATGAAAGTTTTTCGAAAAAAAAAAACATGTTTTTGTCTTTTTCAAATCAAGTAAAAACGAAAATGAGTCCCAAAAAAAGCATAATGATACATCGCCACGCGCCCCACAAAAACTGTTATATACGTGACTCGCCAAGTCTCTAACAAAATCGGGTACCTAACATAGAATCATCGGGAAATCGGAGAAATGACTCAAACCTGGGAAAATCTTCACTAACGTTTCTCTCATCGTATATACTTGCGTGGCATGAAACGCACCTCGAAGAAAGGGAGCGTCGGGAAATTTTCGAGCAGTAAAGCAGAAATACATAAAGGGGTCAACCCGGAAATAAAGGGTATAGAAAACTAAGGCTTGCCTCAAACAAAATTTATGCGTTATATCATATCCGGACCATTTTGGGGGGGGACATAAGTAAATAATCACATGACATATCTCATAACGTGTCCGCCTAGGGGGGACTCCCTTTTTCCCCTACTGTAAAACGGCCCGCCCTCGGGGGACGCGGTGGGTGGTTCCCTCCCCGCCTCCCCCCTATCATCAATCATATAACATCCCCCGGGCCCCCAGTGAGGGCGGGGGGAAAATCATCTATACATATAACTCCCCGCCCCGGGGGCCGCGGGGGAATTGCTGGAGGTGCACGAATACAGCCGGCCGGGACGCAACGAAAAAAGAAAACAGCTCGAACGAGCGAGTAGTGAGAAACCATATGCATATAAATCACGTAAAACTCATAGATAAAAGACAAATCAACGCTCGGTATCAAAAGATATCTTTAAATCCGTTCTAAATCCTTAGTACCACGTTAAAAAAAGTTTGAATCTAAAAATATCGAAAAAACGGAAACGCCAAAAGTTGGGCATTTTTCATTAAATATTTGGGAAAATTTTTAAAAATGAGACCCCTTTTTAAAATTGGGACTTTAAGTTTGGGAAAATTTTGGAATAAACTTTTATGCAACATTCATTATCGGGCAAAAAAAGACCAGGGGAATGCTGACTACATTTAGATTGCGGATATCAAAAGTGAATAAGAATCGTAGACATGCTGGGAACTTAAGAATAGAGTTACCCCAAGGCTCGTATCATACCTTACTTAATCAAAGACATGCCAAAAAAAAGAAAGGATAATTTTCATACCTTGCCCTTTTCTAAGAATCCGAACAATTGGCTTCTCAAATCTCAACAACGTCATTAGATACCAAACATTAGCCATAGGCATTGGGAATTAACCCCTTCATTTTATTCAGAAATTTGGGCGTTTTTCCCCTAAAATTCCAACCCCCGGGAATTAAAACCCCAAATCTCAAAACAATCCAAAAACCATACTAACAACACCCAAAATAAAAAACATTCTAACGTTAGAAATTTCCCTTTTCTACATAATTAAAGCATTTCATTTACATTAAACCCCAAAACACCACCACCACCTATAACCTTCAAGTTCCCAAAGAACCAAACACTTTTTTTCCCTTCCAAATTCATAAACAAAACCCCAAAATACCATTTATAATATATTTATTAAATGCAAGAAACTATATTACCAATGTACTAACTTCTACAATAGCCAAAACGGTTTCAACTCCAACTTGTACCACCCAATACCCTTTCAACAAATCTATAACAACAAAAACCCAAAATCCCAAGTAAATTTAATTATCATTCCTCCCAAAACCCAAAAAGGCCTCCTTCAATATCATAATTTTAAATTGCCCCTTTCTACACCCCCAAAAACCCAACCACCCAATACATAAAAGGGGTTCCCCTTTTTCCACACTTCTCAACGGCTGGTTTGTGAATCCAAAAATGAATGCTTTGCTTGCCCCAACAACTACCCCATGTTAACAAGAACCTTCCCTTGAACCCGTATTTTTGTACATTGGAATAATCGGATTAATTATGATAAAAGGAAAAACTATTTGGGATACAAAATCGAGATTTTTGACCTTCGATTTTTCGAGATATGTTGTGCTGAATTTATTGGTATGGGAAAAATTAAATTTGGGGAAAAAATGATAAAATGAAAGATGAAAATCATCCCAAAATTTCCCTGGGGCCGGTATGTGGAGGTTTGGGGCCCCCTTTTTTTTGTCATCTTTAAGGGAACAACTTTAATGTGGCCAAGGGGTATTGTACACCTTTATATTAGATAAAAGATGACTCCCAGTCATTATTCTTCTTCACCCACGAAAAAGGGAAAGGCGAAAAACCCCCAGGGGGCTCGCAAAAACACAAAGATCACTCCCTTTCGTTCGCAAAATTTTTTCCCTTGATGTAAACCCTTATTTTGAGGTCCCTAAGTAGCGTGGGAAAATCGTTGGAGCGATCAACCTATTATTTTTTCTTTTGGGAAAAATAGGCTATTGGAAGTTAAAGAGAAAAAGGTAAAATTTGATCTTTTTTTGTGTTAGAAGGTTATATTCATGTTGTAGTATCTTATAATGGTTGAAAATCTGAAATAAAGTATGTTGAAGTGGAGGCCATATGTATGAGGGTTGGGCGGTGATGGGTGTTGTTGTGTTGTGATTGAAATTATGAATTAATGTTTAGTTAGTTGATTATGATCTTGTAAGGTGAAGAACAATTGAGAATTCCATATATGTGTATTTTTAGTGTTGTTGAAATGGGTCACATAAAATGACAATGAATGAATGAATATCGCTTAAAGCTTTAGCGTTGTCGCTATAATTCTAGGTTGGAAATGAATGGTTATTATAAAAAAGAGTTGTTAATGTTGGGGTTTTTTTTTGGGGGTTATTGTATATTTAATGTAATTGGTATATTGATG
>NW_026724222.1:0-5427 GCF_029784015.1 Lycium ferocissimum
ATTGATATACTACTTGGTTCCTACGATACTTTAATAGACTTATGATATTTGATATGTTTCCGACCGTCCAGCTATATTCGATATGACTATTGTCCGGATTTTTTTAAATAACGATTCATCCGGATTAACTTCATTGAGTCTGCGAAAATGATTTATATGCATATGGTTTCTCACTACTGCTCGTGCGAAGCTCAGCATGTCTTTCACGGACCCCGAGCCGGGACGCGCATTGTGCAACTTGTGCATTATTCACCGAGTTCCTCGCTCAGGGCCGGGACACTATATATATATATGATGATGTGATGTGATGGGGATGGAGGCCGGGATGGCATACAGAGTCCCTTGCTAGCGGGCGGGACACGCTATTCACTGAGTCCTCACTAGAGGGTCGGGTACGTATATGTATATATATATATATGTATGCATGCATGCATGATGATGATATGATTTTACTTACGAGTCCCTCACTGGGGCCGGGACACGCCTATATGTTATATGATGATTTTACTTACCGCGGGAGGTCCCTCGCGAGAGGGCGGGACACGTTATATGCATACATGACGGTTTATATTGATATGCATATATGTTTTCAAAGGCAAGTCTTATGATTTTACGTACTCTTTATTTCGGTATGATCAGCGCTACATTTCATGCTTTACATACTCGGTACATAATCACGTCACCCCTTTCTTCGGGGGGGCGTTTCGTGCTTGCGGAAGTACACGGATAGTGAAAGATTTTGAGTAGAAGATGTTCCGGCGGGATTGGCGAGCTCCATTTTCTCGGTGCTGCCTTGGGGTCGAGATTTTATATTATGGTATCATGTTCCATGTTAGAGACTTTGCGAACGTGTCATGTATATAGTGTGTCAGTTACATAACGACTATGTAGTAGGTATTATTATACCTTGTATAATAAGTTTTATATATTCTGATTTCATTTGATTCGAGAAAGGTAAGAAAGCATATTATTCTCCGAAAATTTTCATTATGTAGCGGTGTCGCCATTTGTGGGCTAAGTGTGATTATGAGTATTCACAGATTCGGCGGGTTCGCTCGGCCCTAGGTAAGGTCGGGTGCCCATCACAACCTATCGGATTAAGGGTGTGACACGCGACTTTACTTTGTATAGTTCTAACGACTTTGTGTAAGAACTTGATATAGCTATCACCCGACCCCGAGTATGGTTGGTTTACTTACCGTTTGGTACATAAATATGATTATTATAAATATGATTACTCACGACTACGCTCGTGCATTCTGTTGTATCTTTCGCCGGAGTCTAGGGCCGGTTATGTTATCGTGCGCACTATGGTATGTTCCGGAGTATGATGTGTCCGGTTCGGCGACCCCACATCGCTGAGGGGCCGGGTGCGTGTATATTTGGTGTTATGATGTGTTATGGCGTTATGATGTGTTATGTTATATGTCGGGTTTCGGAGATATGAAATCTTAAGATATGATGTGTTATGGCGCCAATGACGGGCGGGCGACCATAGTTCACCGATCACAACGTCGTGATTTGTACTTTGAAATTAAATAGTTTGACATTCGCATATTGTACTTATTTTCTGTATCTCTTGTTTCGGTTATGATTCTGTCACTGTATTTCTGCTTTGCATACTCAGTACATATTATTCGTCTTGACCCCACTCTTCGGGGGCTGCGTTTCCATGCCACGGTACGGACGCTCGTTTCGGTGATCCATTGACCTAGGACACATTACTGTCCCATGTTTAGTGCTCCCTTTTGCGGGCCTATATTTTGGTATATATTCTTCCGTTGCATCTGTATATATTTGTTCAGGGGTACGAGCGGGGCCTGTCCGTCATATGATTACTGTTGTTACTGTTTAGAGGTACGGACTTACATGTGGAGTTGCTTGGATATTTACCGGTCGGTTGTGTTCATATGGTATATGTTTTGGGCGGTCCCGTTACGCCGTGGCAACCTTGTAAAGCTTGCATTTGTGTATATATTTTGGGACATTGCGCCATATGATAGCACAAATTTAAACCCGATATATATATGTTTGTGTTGCGACAGTTTGAGACGGCGTACGATGTTCGTATATGTATAAGCTATACGTATGCGATTACGGTTAAGGAATATGTTTGGGTGCCTAGACTCGGGCACTAATCATTACGGGATTGGGTCGTGACGGTAAGACTCTTGAGTCCCCAAACCTCATGGAAAGTTTTCCAAAAAATTGGCTGTAAATTAAGTCCCTCTATCGGAGATAATGAAATCTTGGAACACGGTGAAGTACATGTATCTCTTTAACATAAAGCTTTGCAAAATCTTACGCTACATATACTTAGTTACGACGGGTAAGAAATGAGGCGGCTTCGTAGTGTACATCCACGATAAACGTATAGAATCATACTTACGTCGGGAAGGGGTAAACTTTTTTACAATAAAGTCCATCTTAATTACTTCCCATTTCCAAGTCGGAATCTCTGTAACTTGCAACAATCCACCACGGCTTTTGGTGCTGAAGATTTTGGTTCTTGTGATTAGGACATTGAGCTACGGAATTCTTATCCTTTCTTCTTGGTCCATTCCCTTGATATATAGGTTTAAGATTGTGATACATTTTCGTTGCTCCCAAGAATTGAACGAAATAACGAAATAGGCTTCTCATAATATTTGAAGATGGCCGTAATCTACAACATCAGGAACACATAACTGCCTCGGCATCGGAGAACTCCGCCTCCAAAATCTCGAAGGATGACTCGCCTTACCGAGGGGAGTGTACTCCTATAATGAATTAGCATAGGATCTTGTACTAATGCTCTTTCACTTCAACTACTAGCACGAGGCTATTTGAATTTTGAATGGTAGCTCCCATCTTTGTGAGTCCTTTGAACTCCTAAGGCTGTAACTGTGGAGTTCGCAGCTAACTCTCTTTTCTCCGGCTGAACATCACATAAACTTCCCATGGATCTATGGCTAAGAGCATCCGCCACAACATTTGCTTTCCCGGGATGATACGGGATGTTAACATCGTAATCTTTCAACAACTCCAACCATCGCCGTTGTCGTAGATTCAATTCCATACCCTTGAAAATATGCGAAGGCTCTTATGACCAGTATAAATATCAACGTATCGCCAGTGACAATAATTTCTCCACATCTTCCAAATGCTGAATCTAACTTGACCAATTCAAGATCATGGGTTGGATAATTTTTCTCATGTTTCATAGCTTGTCTTGAAGCATGCGTAATCACCTTACCATGTTGCATTAACGCACGTAATTGCGCACAAACATCGCAATAGATAACTTATAACCTTCCGATCCTGCGGAAGTGTTAGGACTAGAGGCAGAAGTTAATCTATACTTTAGCTCTTGGAAACTACGTTCACGAAGCATACATCCATTGAAATTTAGGCCGATTTAAGGTCGGCAAGTGGTGGTGCAGAAATAGAAGAAAAGCCTTCTACAAACCTCCTGTAATAACCTGCTAAGCCTAGAAAACTGTGAACCTCCGTAGGTGTTCTAGGTCTTAGCCAAGTCTTCACGGCCTCAATCTTTTGGGTATCTACCCGAATACCATCAGCTGAAATAACATGCCCTAAAAAGGTCACCGAATTTAACCAAAATTCACACTTAGAAAATACGGCAAATAACTCTCGAGTTTGAAGAACTCACAAGAACGGTGCACGCGAAATGATCAACGTATTGCGCCTCGGACCTAAAATATACCGGGACATCATCAATGAACACAATCACAAATAAATCTAGGAAAGGCCTGAACACATTGTTCATCAAATCCATAAATACTGTCGGTGCATTAGTTAGCCCAAACGACATTACCCGGAACTCGAAATGGCCATATCTGGTTCTGAAGGCCGTCTTAGAAATATCTTTCTCCCTAGCGGCATGATGATACGGATCTCGAATCTATTTTTGAAAATCATTTGGCACCTGCAATTGATCAAATAAGTCGTCAATCATTGGGAGCGGATATTTGTTCGGGATCATCACTTTATTCGGTTGCTTTTGTAGTCCAATACATGCGCAAGGAGCATGTTTCTTCCTCACAAACAACACGGGTCTCCCCACGAGGAAGAACTAGGCCGAATAAAACCTTTTTTAAAAACAAGTTCTTCAGGTGCTCCTTCAACTCTTTCAACTGCCGGGAACCATTCGGTTAGGGGGAATAGATATGGGCTTGGTATCCCGTTGCTTACATCAATAGCAAAATCAATCTCCTTTCAGGAGGAGAACTGGAAGCTCATCCGGGAATACATTCGGAAACTCATTCACCACGGAGACAGACTGAAGAGTTGGCGATTCAGCTTCTACATCTTGGACCCGAACTAGAAGGTAAATACAACCTTTATCAATAATTTTCCTCGCCTTGAGATAGGAAATAATCCTACCTCTCGGGGACGCTATATTTCCTTTCCATTCCAAAACTGGTTCTCCCGGAAACTGGAAGCGAACCATCTTCGTTACTATAATGCTCGTCATGACGAAGCTTGACAGTCCATGCCCATGATAACATCAAAGTCCGCCGTTTTCAACTCGCCTAGCAAATCAACCATAGTACGGTGGTCACAAATCACAACTACATAATTTTTATATACTCGGCTAGCTATCACCGGTTCACCAACGGGTGTCGATACCTCGAAAGGTTTGATTGACTCCGGTTTGACCCTAAATCGACCCGTAATATTTGGAGTAACATATGACAGTGTGGAGCCCGGATCTATCAAAGCATATACCTCAAGAGAAATGCGATAATATCACGGCGGCAGCGAGGAGGACCGAAGATCCGCCATCCCGGCCCGTGCATAAATGCGGTGCTGGGGACCCACACTGGGGCGGGAGCTCTCACTACCTCTACCATGGCTGATAGGCACTGCCGAGACCTTGCCCCCAAGGGCGTATGATGATGAAGACCCGGTTGCACGACCACGAAGGCGGACTCTGCCCGTTCCGCCAATCGAGGGGCAATCACGCCAGACATGGCACAGCCGACCACGTGTATATGCAAACATACGAGCCCTATTCGACCTTTATTTGATATGTAACTTCCTTGTTGAGAAAATCGTGGCACGAGTGGCCATGTGTTACACCTCGGAAAATTTTCCGTTGATGCCGGTGAATATCTTCCTAATGAGAGATAGGAGGTGAACGATGTTTCAATAAGTAAGACAAGCAATTGATGATTAAATGAGATTAGAAAGACATTCGATGTTAGATAAGAAAGTTGCCAAGAGAAAGTATGTAGCGATAAGTTTCGGAAAGGCTTTATGAGTAGTAAGTTGATGACAACTTAATGATGTGTTGGGGAAGAGTTATGACGCCCCTTAGGTTGCTAATGAAGTGATAAAAAAGTGCTAAGAAGGTTCCTAAGGATTGGAGTCAAAAGAGAGCGGGGTCAAACTTGGGGGGCGGAGTTCCCGGCTTTCATTCCC
>NW_026724223.1:0-5004 GCF_029784015.1 Lycium ferocissimum
GGGTTTTAAAAAGGGTTTTTCTGACCGATTTTATTTGATTCAAAGCAACGAAAAGTTTTATTGTGTATGAGTAATCCTATTAAATATGTTTGCTTTAAAGGTTCAAAAAAAAAATTAGATGCGTAGTAATAGTCAGTGGGTCCGCTCGGCTTCGGTTACGGGGTCGGGTGCCCATCACACCCTGATCAAGATTAGGGTGTGACATTTCACATACCTTCGTAGCGTCTTACGCTCGCTTAAACTCAATTCGTTTAGCGGAATCTACAAATGGTCAAGTTTACAAAGGTAAGTTATAGATTCTAAGTATCCAACTTAAGGTCATGTTGGTCTACCGAAATTTGAAGCCTTCCCCTATATATGTGACATCGAGAATCTTCTGCGGCTCAAAATATCAACAACGACAACCTGACAACATCAACAATCATCATAAACTACATTATGGCACAAATAGTCTTCTTCTACATAGTTCAACAATTTCCATCCAAACTTCACATTATCAAACTAATATCAACATTTCCATATTCATTAACTAATTCGATATTATCCAAACATATTCCAATAACGTTCCATACATTATTCATGAATTCATGTATTTCCACCAATTCATATTCCATCCAACTCTTCCTGAAAGCTCTGACAAGACTTCGAATCACATTGTCTTTCCTGCAAACTTATTAACAACAATCATAATCCACATTTAGAACCTTACTTCCATCATTATATAAAATCATATAAGATTCACATAAATTCCCATAATTACATACAAGCAACTTCAATGCCATTTTGAATTGTTCATGACTTCTTTACGTCGTAAACGTCATAACGACACAACTAACAAGCTAAATAAAACATAATGTTCCATTACCACAACCATGGCTCACGGCCATGTACCACCAACACACACACATGCGGCTTCACACACACATCACCTCCCATAATTCTCATCAATTTTAATCATTCTAACATACAAACTTATTCATAACACAGAAGTGGAATTCTTACCTTTTTCTTCAATTTTCAACTTTCCACAAACGTCGCTCTTTTGCTAAACTAATTATATCACGTTGAAGAGCGTCTTGAGCTTGACAAGAATTCAACAAGAACAAGATTTTTGGATTGAAGTTGAAGGCTTGGGAATTTTTTTTCTCCCTTCTTGTTGGTTCGGCCGAATGGCCTCTTCAAACTTTGCTCTCAATTATTTTTTTGTGTCTATGATTTTCTTGAAACTTCTAAGGATAGTAACTTATATATATCAATACCCTTCATTAAGTTGTCACATGTTGATCACATGACAACTTAATGTGGGTTTGGGCCAAAAGAATATGGCCGGCCACCTATGTCTTGGGCCTCTTTTTCCTTATTTTTTTTTGAGCCCAATTCATTAATAATCTCGTTTTGAAATTCCCCGAAACTAATTTTCGAAATTCCGGTTGCCCTTGGCCTTCTCCGATGTCTTGCGCCATTAGTTTTTCCATAAAGCAACATGAACATGTTAACTAAAATCAAAATATTGACTTGTAACATACAAGTCACAATTATTTCAAAATTTCCGAATAGGCGAAAACATGGGATATAACATATTATCCATTAGAAACTTCAAGACACAAAACAAAAATCAAGAGCAAGAACAAGAAAGGCCATTCGGCCAAGAGAGAAAGGAAAAAAAAAAAAAAGAAAAAAAAATTCCCAAGCCTTCAACTTTGATCCAAGAATTGCAATTTTCTTATACTCTTTACTAAGTTCAAGATTCTCTACAAAGTGATATAAATATCTTGGCAAGAAAGTGATTTTGGTGGCAAGTGGAGGAATTAAGAAAAGGTAAGTTTTCATGTTCCTTTTATATTGTAGAAGATTTATGGATGTTAGAGTGAATGGAATTGAATGGAAATCATGAAATTATGATGTGTGTGTGCATGGCCGTGTGGTGTATGTGCATGTGCATGTGTGGCCGTGAGTGCCCTATGTGGAGAAGAGTCTATTGAATTTGTTTAGTATGTTAATTATGTTGTTATGGCATTATGAAGTAAATAGAAGGTTAATGGTTCTTGTTATTGTGGAAAAAAAAATGGTTGTAAGGTTGTGGTAGGAAATTATGCAATTTTATTGAAGTTTATGTAAATATGGAGATGGAAGTGGTAAGACACAAATTATGATTGTTGTTGGAGATTTGGAAGACAAAAATGTGTTATGGAAATTTATGTTGAAAATTGGAAGTTTTGGATGGATTATGGTTTGATGGAGATTTTGTATATTTTGTAGAATAATGAGAAATGTGTTCGAATTGTATTTGAATGGTCTTGAATTAGTAGTTAAATATGAAAACGTCGATATTGGATTGAAAGTGTGAAGTTAGAATGGAAGTTATTGCATTATGAAGAAAGTAATACTATTCATGCTAGAATGCGTTTTAATTCGATTATTGATGTGGATGTTGTTGTTGTTGGGTTGGTTGTTGCTATTTTGGCCGAGTTTAATTCTCGGGGATGTTGGATTTATAGGGGAGATCTTTGCCCAAATTTTTGTAGATAAATAAGGGCTAAGAATAAACTCCCAAAGGCATATCACTTACATTTGGTAATCTTGACCATTTGTAGATTTTGAAGTAAACGGGATTTGAGTTTAAGCGAGCGTAAGGCGCCCACAAGGTATGTAAAGCCTACCTTTTCTTCTTTTGGCATGTCTTAGTCATACTAGGTCAAGATCGGAACCTCGGGGATAATTCTGCTCTTGGGAATCCGAGTTTGATTTGGCATACTATTCATTCAGCGCAATTGAACTATAATCCTTATATTTGGTTAAAGGAATGCTTAAACCTTTGTAACTTTCGCAAATGTATTTGAATCGCTCCGAAACTCTTATGGATGACCTTAGGGAGCCTAATGATTGTAATTTATGTCCGTCGCCTTATTTGACCGCAAGTCCCGAGACTTTCCTTATTTGATTTGTTTGATTCATTTCCGTACGATATGAGAAAGAAGTGTTTGCCTATGACTCTAAGGTCTGTTTGAAATGTCCTATAATGTTGTTTGAACGCTCATTACTATGAATGACACTAAATTTTCCGAGAATGACCTACGATGTGTTTTTGAAAAAAATTGATAACTAAAAATCGTAACTTTGGTATATTAGTTACGATTAACTCGATACTCATTTGGGCAACACGAGGCTAATGTATAGGTATATGAAATTATGTGTCAAGTCTTGGGATTTACTTTTGATATGCATATGGTTTCCGCACTAAACTCGTGCCAATTATTATGACTTCGTTCGCCGGTACCGGGCAGTTCTGTGATCGTGCGCATTATGACATATTCGGCAGTATGATGTGTTACGATTTCCGAGACCTCGCCATAGGGCCGGTTACCGTTTATGGTGTTATGATGTGATATGGCATTTGATATGTTTTGATGTATGATGTTATGATGTGTTCGGAGATGTACGGAGATTTGAAAACTTCTGGAGTATGATGTGTTGTGGCACCAGCGTCAGGGGGTGACCACGTTCCTGAGCCCTATGCATGATTTCATTTGCATTTTCTGGTGTTTTCCGCGCGAGGTTCGATCTGTTACTTACGTATTTGTTTCGTATTTTCGACTCCGGTCATGATTCGGATTCTTGTACCTCTGCTTTACATGCTCGGTGCTTCTTTCGTGCGGCCCCCTTTCTTCGAAGTGCGTTTCATGCCGCCGAGGTACGGACGCTCGGTTGGGTGATCCTCGGTTTAGGCTTCCCATTCGCTATTTAGGAGTGCTCTCCTCGCTCGGGCCCATATTTGGTATATATGTTTTGCTATGCATATTACGCATTTGTATTTGTTCGGGTGAGCGGGGCCACTGTCCGTCATATGTTCGTATGTTCTGTTTATTTGTAGAAACTGTAGTCATATTTGTGGGTCATGGGTCCGGTTTGTTTGTATATGATTACGATTTGCGTCCTTAAGCCGCCCCGTATGCTACAATGGCCGATATGGCCCACATGTTTGTTTGTATGTGTGTGTATGGGACGATGTGTGCATTCCGCCAGCTTTGATTTTGATATGATGATTCTGCACGGGCGACCGCTTAGGATAGCATTCGTTTCAGTATTTGTGTGATGTCTGCTATCAGTTATCGGTACGAATAATATCTATTAAATCTGGACATGCCCTTAATATGACAATCTGGTTCGTAAGTTTGTTTGGGTGCCTAAGTAGGGCACCAGTCACGGCCCACGGGGTTGGGTCGTGACAAGGAGTGCTGCGCGGTTTGTCCTCGGAATGTCTACGGCCGTGTCTCGTAAGAGTCTTGTTTATCGGTGTGTGTGCACCACATCTATAAACGGAGGCTACACGGGACATCTAGGGTGTTACTTTTCTTTGAATCTTAGATCGTGCGATAGAGGCTTGTCTATTAGGATGACTCTTTTCGACCGATTGCTATATTTTTCAGCGATGCCTCGAAGAAGGCAACGGCCGCCCGGAAAAAGGACAAAGCGGGGGCGGAGAGAGAGACTAGTCGGGCGCGAGAGTTACACGGGATCGTGCTCGAGACTATGCCGGTATTGTACTTCGGTCGAGAGGGTTCCAGCCGCCCCCCCCGAGAGGGGGGCGGGAGCGGAGTCCGTCGGCGGCTCAGCCGGTTCCCGGCGCCGCGTCTCCGTTGTCATCCACGACCCAACTAGGGGGCCGCGGCAGTACCGATCTTGTGCGGGCACCCACTTGTCATAGGTCTTGTTCTTGTTACTAAGTGGGCCGTATGAACAACGGCATTTTTTTCCATAACATCGCCGATAATAGCATACATACACGAGTAGTAGCAATCAGCGCTCTTGACGTATCACCGCGGCGACAAAACGACTAAGTGTAAACATACGTAATACATATCTGTCTACGAGCCTCTAAAACAGAAGAAATACATGTAATTATGATGGTGACTTTGCGGGAATCCAAATATATACAAAAAGTAGTAACCCCGGGGGCGGGGGCTCGGAACAAGGGGGCCCCCTTCTCTCACCTTTGGAAAAAAC
>NW_026724224.1:0-9316 GCF_029784015.1 Lycium ferocissimum
ATAATGTCTACACTCATAATACAACATAAAATTTGACACAATCATGTTACACACTAGGTGTGCACACACGGCCATACACTATATTCCTCATCCACTTTGCAAACTTCCATTTTTCTATGTTCTCAACTGTTTACAACTACTACAACACAACCAACTCTTCATAACATAAATTAAAGGATTGAAACCTTACCTTTCTCTTCAATCTTCTTCACTAGAACAATTCGTCCAAACGATCAAACCGAAGCTCAATCTTCCGAAACAACTATGCCACGTCGAAAAGGGACCTTGAATTAGTACTAATACAACAAGGAAATAATTTTGGAATCAAGTTTTTGGAAGATGGAATTTTCCTATGGGGGCCGAATGGTCTCCTCTTGTTCTTCTAATCTTTTTTCTTGTTTTTCTCTTGTGCTTTGTTTCTTGAAATTTCTTGAAACTTTGCTCCTTAAATAATTTAATTGATCACATGCAAGGCACATGATCACTAAATGGGTTTTGGGCCATGGCAAGGGCCATGGCCGGCCACCCTATTTTTTGGGCCTAATTTTTTCAAATTTTGTTTTAAGCCCAATTGATGATGGTTCGCTCTCGGAAATTCACGGGACTAATTTTCAAGATTCCAATTTTGCCACTTAAGCTTCCTTAATATTTCAACCAATATTTCCTTAAACATCACATGCATATTAAGTAATACCCAATCAAAGCCTTATTTCTTACCATTCCGAATTATTTCCAATTTTCCGAATACGCACAAAATGCGAGATGTAACAGGAACGATGAAAAGCCAAGTTATAGAAAGCTGAGAAACGAGGAAAAATGAGTGCCATAAGTGTCGAGACGGCGGAAGGCCAAGTTGTAGGACGAGGAGAAACAAGATGGAATAAATGCCAGAAGATGACTGGTATGATACAGGTAAACGTGGATAAACGGAATACCTTTTGAAAATGAGAGAAAGATTATGTAGGAGTAATGTATCCTGAATGATACAGAGAGGGCATAAGAGTTCTCGTGTACAGAAGAAGAGATAGGCACAAATGGGAGAAATGATGAGGGGATACCAAAGGGAGCACCCGATATAGGTTAGGGTAAAGATAATATTCCGAGAGAATTTTGGGATACTTGTTGTCGGAGTAAGAGTATTGCCTAATTGAGATCGGAAGTAAGGACGTGAGGCAAGTATAAATAGATAATGATATAAGTACACCCCTAAAGGGGGGAAGCGGGTGAGAGGAAATGCAAGGATGGGCTGGAAACAATCAACACGGTAATGTGTTTGATGTGGATGCCTAAGCTACAAATGAGACCCTTTACTGAAATAAACTAGTAAGATCGGAAAACCAATGTATAAGTGGATGCGTATGAGGACAAGAGTATGATAAGAAGACGATATGGAATAACTTAAGAGATAACAGGAAGGATAACGACGCTATGCTAGATTAAGGGCCAAGATGTTGGCTATAAAGTTATTCGCTAATGCTATTGCGACTTGTAAGTGATAAGAAGAGGGAGTAGGAAACCCTTACGGTAGGAAGTGAGGAAGTTAAGGGTGACCAAAGGAAGGGGAAAGAATATATGACAAAATAGGACGAGCGGGAATTAGTATGAATAAGAAATGCAGAGCAGGACGAAAGAACCACGTCTAAGATTGAACGTACTGTATATAAGTTGTACAAGGACAGTGATGCCATCTGTGAGTATTGGTATGCTAAGAATAAGACTAAGTAAGTATTTGATAAGAAGAACGAATGTTTAGCAAGGACAAGGCGGTTGTGACATTTCGGGGACACTACGGAAAAATGTAACGATGGTTTAAGCCAATTACAAAAATGGAATTAGTGCTGAGGACAGACGAGGCATAGCTATGGTTGAACTAAGGATGCGATGATACCGGAGGTAAGATAAGAGAAGGGAAGACAAGGTGGAACATAAGGATTAGTAAAGCGACGGCGAGGTGTCTCGTGGGCTGGTCGGATACCTTAGTATATTTTTGCAGAGATTGCAACGTAAGGTGGGACAGGAGAGTGAAGGGCGAGAAAGATCTTCGAGCTAAAGGTACAGAAAGGATGTCGGCAAGGAGAAATGAACCCAAAAGGACATTCGGAATAACAGTGACAGTTGGAGTAAAAAGGAACAACGAGGAGTAGTTGGAAAGACTTTTGAAGGGAAGAGAGAATGCTGCTCTCATGAAGGAAAATAAAAGAGTCCACCGGATGTTAGAAGAAGGTTTATGGACCACTAAGAAATCCAAACGTGGGAATATATACTGTGGAATCACGGGAAGTATCAATGTGAAACGGTATATAACCATAATAATAAGAAGTCCGCATCGGAAAGCCAACAAGGAATAAGGACTGATGAAAGGATAGCCAAGACTACGATAGTGGAGATATATATTTAAATAAGAGTGGGATACTAGCTAAATTCCGGTCAAATACACGAGGGCTGAGAAGTAGAAGAAGTGCATTGCAGGCAATAAAGGGATTAAGTAAAGATGAGGAAGGAATATAATCGGTGGATGAGATTGCACGCCGTGGTGATAAAGGAAACCTCCCCCCCCCCCCCCCAAAGATCCTTAGCAGACCGCACGAGACTAGTTGAACATTCGAGGACGAATGTTCTAAAGGGGCGAAGGATGTTATACCTCGCATTTTGCACATTTGGATATTCCGAGTTAGTGACGGAAAGTTAGGGACAAGGTTATATTTTTTTTTTCGGCTTGTTAAGAATGCATGAGTCGCATATTCATCTTTTGTTGGTATGGAGCATTAAGGATAAACTTGGAATTTGGAAATTTTAGTTCATGACATGTTGGAGTAGGCCCCACCCTTGGTTGGCCAATATTTTCATGCCATGAAATGGCACATGTGTACATTACATATTTGTGGAGCTATATATATGCATGGAATGACTAAGCAAGACTACAAATTCATCTTTTGTGACCTTGGAAATTTCTAGAAAATTGAAGAAAATTGGAGAAAAAAAAGAGAGGGAGTTCGGCCAAGAGGGACTGGCCGAACATGGCCCCTAAACTTTGGTGATGAAAAATTATTTTCTCCTTGTTTCTCTACTAATTGAAAGGTCCTCGTCGACGTGGAGTAGTCGTTGGAGCAATTAAATTGTTCGTTGTGGTCATGAACACTCTGGCAGTGAAGAATCCAAGTGGAGAAAGGTAAGGTTCAATCTCTTCTTCCATATGTTATGCATAGTTTGTATGTTGTGGAGTGTGGAAACGAATGGAATTCATGAGATTATGGTGTGTTGTGTTGTGACCGAGCATATGTAGTGTGGTGTAAAAGTGTAGAACTAATTTTATGTAGTGTTTTGATTGTTGTTTATTGTGGATTATGTAATGAAATTGAAGGTTTGATGACTCAAATTGAAGTTGAAATTGTTGGTGGGATGATTTAGAACCTAAAGTAATTCTAATATAGTTTCATGGATTTATGGAAGATGATGTTGTCAATGTGTGAATTGTTGGTGTAGTTGATGAGTTTGAAAGGAAGAAATGTGTTGTTGATTGTTTTCTTGAACTTAGAGGATTTCGGGTAAAGGAGTGTATTGTTTGGATTGCTTGGAATGTTCTTAAATCATGTTTGAATGGTTGCGGATTGGTAATCGAATATGTGAGCATTGGTATTGAATTGATCGCTTGTAGTTTATTTGAATATAAATGAAATGTTGTCGAATTGTGTAGAAAGGAATTATTAATGTTAGAATGCGTTTTGAGTCACTTATGAATAATGTTAGTTTGGTTGTTGGTTTGGTTGTTGTGATTTGGCCGAGTTGAATTCTCGGGGGTGTTGAAGTTATAGGGGAAGTGCTGCCGAAATTTCTGTAGACCAAGTGTTAATTTGGTATTGGATGCTTGAGTGCTTATAGCTAATGGTTGATATCTAATGGTGTTACTGTAGATCGTGAGAAGTCGAGACCTAAGTTTGGATTAGCGTAGGAAGCGGCTAAGGTATGTAAAGCTCAACCTTTCTTTCTTTGGCATGTCTTAGTTGAAAGTAAGTTATGACACGACTCTCGAGGTAACTCTACTCTGGTGATCCGAGCATGTCTATGATCCTTATTTGTTTCTTGATATCCGCATTCTTAATGTAATCGAATTATGGCTCTTATGCCTTTTGCATGATTAAATGTTAAAAGTTGCATAAAAGGTTGTTTTCAAAGAGTTTTGTTCCTAAACGATTCCGAAAACTACGAACGTCCGTATCTTTCACAGAAAGGCTCGGATCGCTTCGATATGGTTGCAGAAAGTCCTAAAGTGAATTATGTCTGTAACCTTCCGAGGCGGGCTGAGATTGATTGATGTATGGTTATGGTCTCTACGACACTTGATATGCTTATGATATATGACATGTTTCCGAGTAATGTCCGAAAACTATTTGATATGACTATTGTCCGAAATTTCAAATGACGCTTCGATTAGATTACTTCATTGAGTCCATGAAATGATTTATGTGCATATGGTTTCTCACTACTCTGCTCGTGCCAAGCTCAAGGTATCTTTCACTGAGACCCGGCCGGACACGCGTTCGTGCACAAGTCTATCGTATGATTCACCGAGTCCCTCATTAGAGGGCCGGGACACGCTACTACCGAGTCCCTTATTAAAGGGCCGGGACACGCTACTACCGAGTCCCTGATTAAAGGGCCGGGACACGCTACTACCGAGTCCCTTGCTAGCGGGGCCGGGACACGCTATTCACCGAGTCCCTCACTAGAGGGCCGGGTACGGTATATATATATATATATGTATATGCATGCATGATGATGATGACATGATTTTACTTACCGCGTCCCTCGTCCGAGGGCGGGGCACGTTATATGTATATGTATATGATGATTTTACCTACCGAGTCCCTCGCTGTAGGGGCGGGACATGCTATATGTTTTTGCGACGATTTTATGACATTGATATGCATGATATATGTTTTTAAAAGCAAGTTTTATGACTCTCATACTCGTACTTCGCATGATCCCGCTTATTGTGTTTTACGCCACATACTCGGTACATATTCCGTGCGACCCCGTTTCTTCGGGGGGGTCGCGTTTCATGCCGCGCAGGTACACCCAGACGAGCTGAAGATACTAGTAGAAGATGTTCCAGCGGGATTGGCGAGCTCCATTTTCTCCGGAGTGCTGCCGAGTCCGAGTATTATGTTATGGTTTCATGCTCCATGTTAGAGACTTTGCAGACAGGGTCAGGTGTATAGTATGTCAGTGACGTAAGCGGCTATGTAAGCCGATGTATTACTATGCATTGTATTAAAGATTTCACGCGTTGGGTTTGACTATGACTTGAGAAAGATGAAAAGCAAGTTTATTTTCGAAGATCTTTTATTGTGTACTTATGTTTTACCTTGGGCGCGCATGATTATGATTGTCACGAAAGTCAGAGGGTTCGCTCGGCCCTAAGTAAGGGTCGGGTGCCCATCACACCCTATTGGATTAAGGGTGTGACACCGGGCCAATGAATTGAAGCGAAGACTATACTCCCGAGCACTAATATTTCCTTGCTTTAGATTCAGAAACCTGTCAGCTCGGGCCCTTCGAACCTCGGGTGGCAAATAGTGGCAAATGAAAGGATCCACAAACTCCTGCCAAATCAGGGGAGGTGAATTTTCCTTTCTTGAAGAAACCCAGTTAATATACCAAAAGACGGATACATCCCGCAATCTATAGGACGCCAACTCCACTGACTCTATAGCTAAAGCATGTATAATCCTCAGCGTCCGCAACATCTCATCTATAAAACCCTGCAGGTCTTCATCCGTCTTTGACCCAAAAAATTCCAGCGGGTTCAAACTCATAAAATCACGGGCTCTGGCACTAGTGGCTCTATGACCCGGACCCTCACTTTGCCGCTGAGCCTGGGCGGCTACTAGCTGTGTCAACAACTGAATAGCCTCGGTCATCTGCTCACCCGAAGCACCCAGTAGAGGAATTGGAGGCACTGGAGCGGAGCTAGAGCCCATTCATGCTCCTTCGAAACAGGCGGAGTGTGAGAGGTATGAGATGGAGCCTCATTGTGGGACTCGCCATCTTATACATTTACCAGTGGCTCCTGCTCAACCCGCCCCCTATCGTAGTCTTACCTTTCTGTGCGGCTGTTGCTTTCCTCTTTACCGGCATCGCTGAAATGATAACGCACAATTAGGGAAAAATGAAATCTTACATCATAGCTTTACCGCACAATCTATGAAGAAGAAAGACGGTCATTATTCCTAAATGCCCCGCAACCTCCTATTTAAGTGTGGCGCGCTTCAGACCCATAAACAAGACTCTACTGGACACGCCTAGTAGACACACCCTAGGATGGAACTGCTCTGATACCACTTTTGTCACGACCCGACAAGGGGGCCATGACGGGTACCCGGAGCTGACTACCAAGAACCACTTATTATGTTAGCTATCACGCCCATCCTGAACATACATCATCCTCAACATAAGACTTATCATGAAACAATCCCCAAATATCTCCTAAAACATGCTTATACACATAGGCCTATAAGGCCACCAAATGATATACACGATATACACCAAGAAGAGCATGAGATATCTACTACTCACACATATGTGCCTACGAGCCTCTAACTGGAGTACTGAACTCATAAGGATAGGCCAGGACCCCGCCATGCCCCAACATGTACACGAAAGAATATACTAATAAGTGGCAACTTCGGAGTAGTGGAGTGGTCCTGTATAGATGTTGATAGAGCTCCTAGGCATCTGTGTCGTCTCCCTACCTACCTGTGGGCATGAACACAGCGTTCATAAAAGAAAGGACGTCAGTACGAACAATGTACTGAGTATGTAACGCATGAATAATAATATCATAAGAAGTAAGGAAACATGAGATAAGGGGATAACCTGTACTTCTAGCCTCTGAAGGCGGATATCATGCATGTTACTTTATTTAACATCTTTCCTATATACATACATGTATATATATACATACATATACATGTATGTATGTATATATATACATGTATGTATATAGAAAAGATGTTAAATAAAGTAACATGCATGATATATATATATATATATATATATATATATATATATATATATATATATATATATATATATATATATATATATATATATATACATATATCATTAGTGTCACAACGTATAGCCCGATCCAATTGTATCATGTATCATATATTGCTGTGGAACGTGCAGCCCCATCCATTTATTCCTATATTCACTATACATCTATATATTGCCGCGGAACAAACGGCCCGATCCATTTATCCATATATCCCGCGTCCGGGACGATATCATAGTACGCCAACTGATTATGTGGTATTCCGTATATAACGCCTGGCCCTTCTTCCCATGCCCCATGTATACATACTAATATATCCATGCATCATATACTATACATAGCATGCATGAGAGCCCAAGTGAAAGCTACAACTCTATCGGAGCGACGTAAGGTCGGGAACCTCCGATTACATTATAGAATAATCGTCATCGCTATGTATCACCTTGAAGGAATTAATATCATGAGGTGAGACTACAACAAAGGATAACATCAATGAAATCATAAAATCAGATTATTAAATTCTTGACAACATCATTTCATGAGCTTCGGAACCTTTGGAAATAGAATCATCATCATGATACTTATCATAGATCATAACTTATCTCTAACTCTTAAGAATTATGAACTTTCAATTTGGAATGTAAGAAGGTCATGAAATATATGGAAGGTAGTAATATAAGAGTCATGCCTTAACGAAATAAAGGTATTAGCCTTACATACCTTTACGTCTTCTTTAGTGGCTAGGCGTCCTCCTTCCGAACTCACAACTCTACAGTCAAGAGAATTTGTACTACATTAGATCGTTAAAAACACGCTTAAGTCTAAGCTAAAGTGACTAAGGCTAACGAAAATTGGGCAGCATTTTCTTTGTTTTGACACCTTTCTCCATATAATATAACAACTCCCAAACATCAATAGCAACACTCATAATATCATAATCAATAGATTTCTCAAGTTAGGTATTGTTCACTTATCAAATTCACTTTCAAACCATCCACAACCATGAGTACAATACGTCACCATTTTCATTTTTCACATAATACTTCCTCAATGTCACTAACATCATTCATAAAGATATTATACTCATCTCATACTAAGAATCATGACCTAAATATATTTACTATCAAAATACCATTGTTTCCATATTTGGGCTCCATATTCTACATTCTCCTCTAATCCAAGTCTTTCAACCACTCAATACCTTTAATAACTTAAAATAAGTGTAAAGCTCACCTTTTATTATGTAGGAATGGTCTTTGGATGAAGATACTCCACTTGAGAAAACCCCAACATCAACTCCAAAGAAAACCTTGACTTCCACAAACTCTAATGATCTTCTCTACACTTGATTGTCTCTTTAGTTGGTTATGGAAAGGTGTGGAGTGTTATGAACCTTCAAGAACTCCTTATAAGTGTCTAGAGAGGTTGAGAAATAAGTTATAAGAGTTAGAAATAAGTTTAGGGTCGTTTGCGATTTAAAAAGGTGGTATTTTCGCCCCCCGACCAAGTTGGCGGAGAGTATGCAACCTTGCACCCTGAGTGTGCGGTCGCACACTCTCCCCACCACTTAGGGAAGGTTATGGGCAGTTATATTTCCAATTTTGGAGAGTTGGCGCACAGTGTACGGCTCAGCACGCACAGTGTGCGGGCATACACTACCCCATTTTGCCAGGTTTTTGCGTAATCATGCTCTCTTTGCTTCGTTTGACCTCCAATCCTTATGAAACCATCTTGGCACTTATATAACACTTCATTAAACATCCAAGGGGATCTATATCTCTTCCTCAAAGGTGATGCTAAGCAATTCTTAACTTAATGATGCGAAATCTTCCCAACATGCTTCTACCTTAACTTTCTTCGACGAACTTGTCCCTTTTTTGCCTCAAATGTCTTTGGAATCTTAATGTCACGCCCCAATTCCATAGGACGTGATGGGCACCCGACCCCACATCCGGAGCCGAGCGAACCCACAGACTCTTATTACGCACATAAATTTTTTTTTTTCAAATCTCTAAACTGAATAATCATCAAATACATAAATGCAAGCTTTCAAATCGACAAAAATACGTAATCGTACACAAATTTACTACATAACACAAATCGACATGTCGGGCGATGAGCCGCTTACGAATCGACAACCAATACCCACGATTGGCCCGCAAAGTCTCTAACACGATCCGGTAAATCATCAGATAAACCACGACTCGGCCGCCTCCGAAAAATGGAACACCGTGCCATCTCCGCCGGGACGTCTTCTAC
>NW_026724225.1:0-5644 GCF_029784015.1 Lycium ferocissimum
ATATATATAGTCTGGTAAAGAGCCTTGCTATAGGGACGAATATGATGTGAATGCGACCTTTTGGCCGGGTATGATATCTATTGCGCGCACCCAGCTACGGTTAATGTGGAATTACCGATCCTTATTCTTGCCCGGGTACGGATCTTGTCGGCTTACTGCTCTAATGGGTACGGATATTACCGAACACTTACTTGTGGTCGGTACGGATGTCTAAAATCTATGTGGTGGGTACGGTATTCATTGCATTGTATTGTATTGTATAGGTAGGTATGTAGATGTATGAAATGTCTCTTCTAAAGAAAGGGTAAGTAAGTATGACGAATGTCTTAAGAGGTATTATGAGATATAAACGGTTGTTTAACCTTACGCTATCTTTCATATGTCTATCATGTTGCTATTCATGCCTTACATACTCGGTACTGCATTGTCGTCAAATGCGGCGTCCTTTCTTGTAAATGCTGCGTTCATGCCCGCAGGAAAGCAGGGGAACGGATCAGGTCCTTCGGAACTCCATTAGCGGAATCTCAGGAGCGCTCTAATTTTTTTGGAGCCGCAATTATTGGTACTACTCTTTTGTATGTATATACTTGGGCATGGCGTAGTCCTGCCCCATCCTTATGGATTCATGTATTTTATATAGAGGCTCGTAGACAGATGTATGTATGTAGATGTTCTATAACCTTATCAGTTCTTATTGTTAGATAATATTTTTGTAGCCTTGTTTGCTTATGCTTATGGGCATCGCTGTTGATGATTGTACCAAGTGTGATATTCACGAGCTATCTATGTTGCCCACCTAGAAATGCTTATGGAATGTTCGACCGGAGAGGTCTTTCGGTAGGCTAGTATCAGGTACTCGTCATGGCCCTCTAGTTGGGTCGTCAAAAAAAGTGACATAAGAGCAATTCGTCCTAGGGTGTGTCTACGAGCCGTGTCCGGTAGAGTCCTTGTTATGGGTGTGAAGCACGCCACACTTATAAATAAGAGACTGCAGGGCATTTAGGAATGATTGACCTTTCTTTCTCATCCTAGATCATGCGATAGAGCTATGTTATCAAGATTCCCTTTTTTCCTAATTATGTGTTATGATTTCAGCGATGCCTGTGAAGAGAAAAGCTACAGGGTCCCAGAAGGGCAAGATGGTGGCCGAAGGAAGGACTGAACGGGAGCCACCGACAAAGATAGAAAGGGGTAGTCTCATAACGAGGTTCCATCTCGGGCCTCTCCTACTCTACCCTTACCAGAGGAGCTCGAAGGGGCTTCAGCTCTAGCTCCAGTACCCCCAGTTCCTCTGCCAGACACCTCGGGCCCGTAGATGGGAGAGGCTATTCAGTTGCTGATCCAGTTAGTCACCGCTTAGGCCCAACGGCAAGGTGCGGGCGAAGGTGATAGAGCGGTCAATGCAAGAGCCTGTGATTTTATTAGTCTGAACCCTCTAGAATTTTATGGGTCGAAATCAGATAAGGACCCACAGAGCTTTATACATGAAATATCGAGAACCTTGTGAATAATACATGCTTCAAATATAGAGTCGGTAGAGTTGTCCTCCTATAGATTACGGGATATTGTGGTTCATTGGTATAGGGTTTGGCTGTCCTCTAGAGGAGTCAGTGCACCTCCCCCGGTATGGCAAGAGTTTGTAGATGTCTTTCTCAGACATTACTTGCCGCCAGAGGTTCGACAGGCCAGAGCTGACGAGTTCTTGAACCTTAGACCAGGGAATATGAGTGTTCAAGAGTGCAGTCTTCTCTTTAATTCCTTAGAAGGTATGCTCAAGACATGGTAGCTGATATGGGGGACCGCGTACACCGGTCTACGAGTGGTTTGGGGCCACATCTGATTAAGGAGTGTTTGACGGCTTCCCTTCAGGGGGGATGAATGTTACACTTTGTAGATTTTGTACGTTGAGATTCGCTGGGTGTTAGTTGCTCAATTGTAGACACTGGAGTTACTGTCGAGGATATATGAGATTATATGTGCCTATCTTATGATTATAAGGGGTTTGAGCTCATGTAATAGGTCATGGAAGGGTTGGAGAACAAGTAAATCAAGGAGATTAAATTTTTGGAACTTTGAAGAAAAGTTGGGTAAGATTTCATACAATAATTTTGGTCTAACTTGACAAAAGAATATCTTTTATTATATTAAGAGTTTTGAAGTGAAGCCAAACCCTAAATTGAAGTTCAAGTAGTCTAGTTTCCAATGCAACAAACCGCGGGTCAATCCGACAACGGAATCAAGCGTTATGAGAATTTTAAGACGGATTGCTAGAGCAAAGATTAACTCTGCGCGAACGCGCCTGGAGGTGGCACGAACGCGCAGAGGGGCATGGAATAACTTAGTTCGAACATGGCCCAAGGTGGCGTGAACGAGCTGAGCAAATTCTAGGTCGGTGCAGCCCGACTCTAGAACATTAAAAAAGGGGGCTTACCCCCTCATTTTTCATCAATACACCTCTCAAAACACCCCAAACTCTCCGGAACTTTGCCCCAACTTCCGGTTATAAAAATTTTGTGTGAATTAAGTGGAAACGCTGAATTTAGGTTCGGATAGCGTATAGTTGTGATTATAATATCGTATTACGAGGAATCTTGGCTTGGATTCAAGGCGGATATTAAAGATATTACGGTTCTAGTGGGAGCAAGGTATGAATCTTTCCTTATGTACATTAATTTAGGTTTATTTACAGAAATAAAGCTATTAAATAACCGTATAACGAATTTGTGGGTTGAGGAATTGGATAAACATCGTGTGAGATGTTTTATGGATTATTTTGGTATAGATAATGATGTTGTTGGCATTAAAGTTGTTTTTGTTGTGTTGGTTGTTGGTATTGTGATTTCGGGCTAGGGATATAAACAGGGAAGATGCTGCCCGAATTTTAGCATATTCTAAAGGGGTTTAATTTGAAAACTTAAGACAAGCATATGACGATAAGCCTAACAGTAGTATGAATTCTCTTGAATGTAGATTTACAAGCTTGGAAGGATAAGCGTTAAGTAGTAGGAGATCAAAAAGGTATGTAAGGCTAAACCCTTTCTTTCTAAAGGCATGACTCGTTTCTGATGAACCCACCATAACATCCTTATCCCCAGAAAGCTAGAGATTCATGATTCTTAGAGTTTTTATGATGCTAAAGGTGAGTAGGTTCCATGATGATGATTCCATTTTTGGAGACTCCAAAACTTATGGATTTGATGCTATTATGAGATTATTGAGCTTATTTCATGATTTTCTTGATTTTATCCATTGTTGTTGATCTCACCACATAATACTTGTTCCTTCGAGGTGAGATATAGCGATGATGATAATTCCATTTCCAATGCTATCCAAGTTCATCGTTCTTGATACTCTGATGACACTATTGATCTGATCCTACGATAGTTGATCCTCTAAGGAAAGGTATAGTGATAATGATAATGATGATGATGATGTGCTTTTATTTATGTACTCTTATATATGTATATGTGTATATATATAGTCATGTGTAACACCGAGCCTTGCTATAGCTGGGTACGAATATGATGTGAATGACACCGAGCCTATATGGCCGGGTATGATATCTATTGCGCGCACCACTGCAGTTGTGTGCGGACATTATCGAACCTTACTATAGCCGAGTACGGATACTACCAAGCGTTACTATGGTCGGGTACGGATAATACCGAGTCGATATGGCCGGGTACGGTATTGCATTGCATTGTATTGTATTGTATTGTATTGTATTGTATTGTATTGTATAGGTAGGTAGGTGGATGTATGAAAGGTCTCTTCTAAAGAAAGGGTAGGTAAGTATGACGAATGTCTTAAGAGGCATTATGAGATATCAACGGTTCTTTTAGCTCACGCTATCTTTCATGTTTCTATCATGTTGCTATTCATACCTTACATACTCAGTACATTGTTCGTACTGACATCCTTTCTTGTGGACGTGCGTTCGTACCCGCGGGAAGCGGGGGGAACGGATGCGAGTCTTTCGAAACTCCGTCGGCGGAATCTCGGGAGCGCTCGGGGTTGTTTCGGAGCCGCAGCTATTGGTACTACTCTTTTGTATGAATATACTTGGGCATGGCGTAGTCCTGCCCCGTCCTTATGGATTCATGTATTTTGTATAGAGGCTCGTAGACAGATGTATGTACGTAGATGTTCTATAACCTTATTATTTCTTATTGTTGTATAATATTTTAGTAGCCTTATTAGCTTATGCTTATGGGCATCGCTGTTGATGATTGTACTAAGTGTGATATTCACGAGCTGTCTATGTGGCCCACCTAGAAACGCTTATGGAATGTTCGACCAGAGGTGCTCGGTAGGCTAGTATCGGGTACCAGTCATGGCCCTACAGTTGGGTCGTGAAAAAAGTGGCATCAAAGCAATTCGTCCTAGGGTGTGTCTACGAGCCGTGTCCGGTAGAGTCCTGGCTATGGGTGTGAAGCGCGCCACACTTATAAATAGGAGGCTGCAGGGCATTTAGAAATGATTGACCTTTCTTTCTCATCCTAGATCGTGCGATAGAGCTATGTTATCAGGATTCCCTTTTTTTCTAATCGTGTATTATAATTTCAGCGATGCCTGTGAAGAAGAGGAAAGCTACAGGGGTCCAGAAGGGCAAGACGGTGACCGGAGAAAGGACTGAACGGGAGCCACCGGCAGAGATAGAAGAAGGTGAGTCTCATAACGAAGTTCCATCTCGGACCTGTCTTACTCCACCCTTATCAGAGGAGCACGAACGAATTTCAGCTCCAGCTTTAGTACCCCCAGTTCCTCCGCCAGATACCTCGGGCGAGCAGATAAGAGACGCTATTCAGTTGCTAACCCAGTTAGTCGCGGCTCAGGCCCAGCGGCAAGGTGCGGGCCAAGGTGATAAGGCGGTCAGTGCAAGAGCCCGTGATTTTATTAGTCTGAACCCTCTAGAATTTTATAGGTCGAAATTGGATGAGGACCCGCAAAACTTTATAAACGAAATATCGAGAACCTTGCGAATAATACATGCTTCGGATATGGATTAGGTAGAGTTGGCCTCGTATAGATTACGGGATGTTGCGGTTCATTGGTATAGGGTTTGGCTATCCTCTAAAGGAGTCAGTGTACCTCCCCAGATATGGCAAGAGTTTGTAGATGCCTCTCTCCGACATTAGTTGCCGCCAGAGGTTCGACGGGCCAAAGCTGACGAGTTCTTGAACCTTAGACAAGGGAATATGAGTGCTCGAGAGTACGGTCTTCTCTTTAATTCCTTAGAAAGGTATGCTTCAGCCATGGTAGCTGATATGGGGGACCGCGTACACCGATTTGTGAGTGGTTTGGGGCAACATCTGGGTAAGGAGTGTTTGATGGCTTCCCTCTAGAATGAGATGGATATTTCTCGTATTCAGGACCATGACCAGAATCTGGAAGAACAACAGCGGCTGTAAGGGGGTGAGTGCGATCATGATAGAGGTTATCATAAGAGGGCCAGATCTTCAGGTGCCTTTAGTGAGTCTGAAGAGGCTCAGAAGCCACAATATTCTACACACTCAGGCCATTCAGTGGCTAGTCCTCGATTTTCAGGCAAGATATTTGATCATCCCTAGTATCTGACGGGTCGAGCTCCGAGTTTCGGGTTTCCGGTATAAAAGTGAATCGGTCCCCAAGACCGCCCCCTTAC